>NC_134085.1:139503559-139803559 GCF_000715075.1 Nicotiana tabacum
TTCCCTAAATTAGACTTGCTTAATCTAGAACAGAAGTGCAATCCTTGAATATCTGAAATTGTCTAAGTAGAAATAGCTTTCTTATAATTCAATGAGCATCTTGTATTTCATAAAAATTGGGGGCATCTATAGTCATTCCTCTCTTTGGTAGCAATCCGGTCTCCAGTTGATGGTGCTATTTAAACGAGAATGCCATGTCGTCCAGCGCACTTGACCACTGCGATCGATCCGATAAACCAAAGCATCCTGGTCAACCGACTAACCATTGAGAATGAAACAAATATGTGAGATTGAATTCTTCTCTCTTGTCTGTCAACCCTTGCTCTTGCCTCGGCTTCACCTTCTACCTTTTTAAGCTTTGGAGTTCCACCTTCACTAACCCGTGGGACGGGACCGACCTTCTCTTTTGTTTGTAATTGGACTTGCCCAAAACAAAGGAACTTTGACGTGAGAACCCTATAGATTAGGGAGATCCAAATAAGAGCTTGTTGCATATGCATAGGAAACCACCCCATGCGGTATGAGAAAAGCCCACTTGACTTCGGAATGCCAACCTCCCTTAGCTTAGCCCTTTACGACCTTTTCCGTCTTCTCACTGCCATTTATCGGATAAGACCAAGTCACCTAAATCAACAAAAAAGAGGAAGGCATTTCTCATTGTTGGCTAGCCTGGGCTCCACACTAGATTTTATCTGAGATGGAGAGAATTCTTTAGTAAAGGCATGGCTTAAGCCAACTCGGGCTTTGAAGCCAAGCAAGCAGCTATTAGAAAGAAGTTGAAGCTATAACAGCAGAAGGGGAGAAAAGAAATGACCTAGGAGATATCCTATTTTGAACACAAATGGTCAGGAAATAGATGTGGTGGAGTCTCAAGTCAAGGCGATGGATCACTATCACTATAGATAGATATTTTCCCTAGACTGTGTTCAATGGAACCTGATATGCCAACAAGGGCTTACTAAGTTTCAGAGTCCACTGACTGTCTAGAAAGCCGATTGTTAACTTGAATGTTTATACAAGAATCTCTAATCCAAGCCTCTTTTGTCAATCCGGGGCAATACGAGTGGCATAAACTATTTCTTATAAACAGGCTTTCGAGAAGAAATTGGAGGACTACTGATTGATTGACCCCAGAAGTTTGTTCAAAACGCGTTGCAGAACGATCTAGAAAGCAATTGATATTGATACAGTTTTCTTCCTTAACTCAATTAGTAAGACCCATATCTCACCAACGTCATGATCTTCTCCTTTAAGACGAAGCATCTTGCTGTAGGGTGACTGACGATGCGGTGATATTTGCAATACTTGGGATCATCCACCTCTTTTAGATCTTTCACCGCATTCCCATCCGTGTCGCTACTGATTCGGTAAGCTATGTGTCCGATGCACGGAGACACTCTCAGCCGCCCAAGAGGACTGGCTATCTTTCTCTTTATACACAATATCTTGAAAGGCAAAGAAAAACATCTACCTTGGCAACGTCTCTCAGCATCAACAGAAGAAAAGGATTGACCGACCGCCGTTCAAGAGAGATCCCGAAGGCTCGAACTTTTTGCTAGCTTTGAAATATAGGCCGAAGGAAAGAGGAAGACCAAACAAAGTCGTGGTCAAAGCAAAGAAAAAGATGCCAAAAAAGCTTGGTGAGCGGATAACCTCCTTAGTTATTAGCAGCCAAACCCACTTTATTACGATGGAGTCTTTTTTATACATAGTAAAAAAAGGTCCTCAAGTCAACTCACTGCACGTTGTATCAAATTAAACCACATGCTCCACCGCTTGTGCAAGCCCCCGTCAATTCCTTTGAGTTTCTGTCTTGCGACTGTACTCCCCAGGCAGAGTGTTTCACGCGTTAGATGGGCCCCTGAGTGCCTCCTAATTCCGTGAAGTCCTTGGAGCATGTGCAATTTATTCAGGATCCTTATCAAGAAAGAAGTGAGTCCCTTATTCTTTATTTTATGTTAAAAGGTCTAGGTGGGTCTAGGGCAAATGAAAGAGATGTGTAGCAGAGAGATCAAGTTCCTTGCCAACTGCCACCTATCGACCCCGACCTCTTTTCATTTATTTTGGATATTACCAAACCTGCCTAGCCTTCGTAAATCACACTAAAGTGGACACCCAACTATGGAACAAGTAACGGATTCTAGCCAACTGAAAAAATCTTCTGATCAATCCAAAGATCATTTGGATTCCATTAGTAATGAGGATTCAGAATATCACACATTGATTAATCAAAGAGATATTCAACACCGAAAAGAAAGATCAAGCGATAAAGAATAAAGAAACTGGCAGGCCTTCCCTTTCCGCCGGAGCTTCATGGGCGTTGCCCCGTTCCCCAGTCAGATGTTTTGATGTGAGCTATACTCCGCGAGGAAGGAATTATTTTTTTTTTGTTGGGAGGGTGGATCATATAAGAAACTTGCCCCTTTTGGTCGGAATGCCTATCGATTGATTGGATCGAAGTATGAAGGGGTTGATTGAAGTCTGAGATCAGCTATCCAGTGGAAACCCTGAGAAGTCAAGAAGTTCAAGTTAGAGGGAATATGAAAATGAAATAGCATATGAAGAAATTGGTAAATCTTTCTCATTGCTTGACTAAAGAATGCATTTTATGGATCTAGCACTCCCGTCATGAGACGTAGAAGCAAAAAAGTGAAATAAATAACAATAGCATTCAATTGTCTTCACAATGGGGCAACAACCCTTATTTTACCAACTGAGGCCGCAAGCTCTAATGATCCACTCCAGACTATTTACCTTATTTATGATCTTCTTACGTCCATCATGCTATTCTATAATTAACCATGCTATTTATGCTAAAGATAGCCCTTCATAGATCTCTACGACCTGGTCCTACTACTGAGCCAGGATCAAACTTTTCCTTTCCGGTTACATTGGCTTGGCCTTTTGGACAAGCAAATAGCCTTTCTAAACTCTTGAACTTAAGAGAGGTTTCTTTTCAAGCTGAGTAGAAATATCGTATGAAGAAAATGACTCTTATTGGACGTCACAGGAGAAATCCCGATGGCTGAGAGGTCATACCCTTCCGAGCTGTGTAGCGTACCAACTTCACTTTGATTAACATCGAGTTGTATGTTTCACTGCTGTCTAATGAGGTGCAACATCGGTCTGGACTCTCTTTTCTTTGTCCAATTATGTCTTACCAAACAAGACTGACTTCTTACCAACCCGCGAAGGGTTGTGAGGCTGGACCAGGTACGAAGAATGAATCTATATCTGTGCACAGAAGTTGCTGGCTGGCGGCCACTCAATTGTTCGAGCGCCCAAAAGCAACCAAAATATTCCATGGTGAATCGGGCGAAAATTTGAACTACGTACATACATACTTTTACAAAAGGGTAAAGCCAACTCAGTGTATCCCCTGATTCTTGTCTCTAATTTATTTTCCTTGATTCGAGGGCTGAAGCAGCGTATTTATCGAGCGCAGGATCTCTCTTTATTATGGCACATAAATGAAGGGATTGAAGAGATTATGGCAGATCATGTTCACCAAGAAATGACCCGAAATTGGATCTTGGTCTATTTGAGATTGTTCCTTTTAATCGTAATCAAAGATGTTTTTGTCTATCGTTTCTTTTCTGAAAAAAAGAACCTAATGGATCGAACTTGAACTCCGGGTGACTGGATTGCCCCGGCGGGGTCACTCTGACGCAGAGGGCCCTGAGAAGCGCAATACTTGGACGAGGTAGTAGTAGATCCAGCCATTACTATAAAAGCTATTGGACATCAATAGTATCGGAGTGCGCCTCTTAACGAGGGTGATTAAAGTGCAACGAAATGTCCAAGTAGATCCTCCCTCCCCCTAGCTCCGCTTCGTTTCGCTCATTTTCTCTTTCCTTCTGCCTGCAAAAAAAGTTATGAGATTGGTATTGTGTGCATTAGCGATCATCAAACCTGTGACATAGACAAGATTTACGTTCATGCAGTTGGAATGCCTGAGACCAGATCAAGTTGGTGAGCCGTGTGATGGGAAACCTTCCTGCATGGTTCAGAGAGCACTGAATTAGAATGAAAGGTTTACCACCACATCATTGCATGCAAGGGGAGCTCGCTCGATTCGCAGATTGGTCCGACTCGTAATTCACTTTTGACCTCGTGTTCGATAGCCCGACCGTAATGATGTTAATTGTGGTTACATTCATAAGTAGCTTGGTCCATCTTTATTCCATTTCATATATGTCTGAGGATCCGCATAACCCTCGATTTATGTGTTATTTATCCATTCCTACTTTTTTATGCCAATATTGGTGACCGGAGATAACTCTCTTCAATTATTCCTGGGATGGGAGGGAGTAGGTCTTGCTTCATATTTGTTAATCCATTTCTGGTTTACACGTCTTGAGGCAGATAAAGCAGCTATAAAAGCTATGCTTGTCAATCGAGTAGGTGATTTTGGATTAGCTTCTGGGATTATAAGAGACTCACCCCATCTTTACATAAGCAATTTCTTGAACGGAAAAAATAGATGCTTTCATGGATTACTTTGACTTTAGGCTCTTCGGTTAAGCTTTTGAAGATGCCTAAATTCACTTTCGCCGCATCGAGGACTTTTCAAAGATCCAGAGCCAAGCCTGCACACCCACATTAGCTCTCCCTGAAAGAGAAGGAAGGCTGGAATACCAACAAGCGTCTATTATTGAATTCACCCGACCCTTGACTCATTGTACCGATTAAACGAAGAAAAAAGATTTGAGAGTTGAGACTATTATTCTATCTTATCATCTTATTGACCGAGTGGTGACCATGCACCTGCTCAGGAAAAGCTGAGGTTCAGATTTACATATATTCAAAATGGGAATTAATAATAGATGCAAAGCCAACCAAGTTGTTGCACTTGGCTCGAGATTCAAAGAACAAAACCTCTTTTATATTGTTAAGAAAACAAGCCTAGTTTATACTAATCCATCATTGTTTTCTTCTGTGTCTAATTCCAATGTAGTATTCTATATGAGATTGATCAAAGTTGGTGGACATAATTTCAGAACATCCAGCGATTAAAGCTCAACCCAGCTTGTTCACACTAACGCCACATAATGTCATCGGATGTGGTCTGTGTGGACACTACATTTTAAAACGTCAACTACTATTAAACTAAATTCAATTGTTAACAGTTCACACTAATGCCAGATAAAGTCAAACATACAACCTTATTTGTCACGAACAGCTAGATGAAGATTCTATAATTGATATTGTGTATCCATAATACATAGTTGAGTTCAGTTGCAAGAAAAAGCATCCTGGAGAGAAAGCAGCGAGAATCAATGATCATGAGCCTATTACTGGGATCTGTCGCCAAACTACGAAGAAAAGCTATGGGAATTGAATCAAACTATGAAGAAAATGAATATCTTTTTCCTCGAGAAAGGACGAAGGGGAAGGCAGGGGAAAGGATTCATTTTTCTTTATAAGTTGGCTATCTTTTATTTTTGGATTAGTTAACTCCTATTGCAAATGTTGATACCTTATTTATTTTAAATAAATACCCTTTTAAAAATTATATTCCATAGCTACCTTTTGATTTTTTATAGCCAAATATCTATTTATGGTCACCTCCTACCTTTAAACCATACAATAAGCTTTGTATTATTTTTCTCTCTCATATCCCCTGCCATATCTATTCTCCCCCTCTCTCTCTACTTCCCAATATCTTCTCCTCTGCCGGACGCTGCAGCAATTGCCACCTTCACCGTTTTGACCGTGGCCGTTATTCATTGATACCGCCGCCCTCAGCCTCCCAATTATTCTCTGACGCACTATATCGGATCAACAAAAACCTCCGTTATTTCGCCAGTAATTACGTGCTAATCGTCGGCAACCGGATGCAATGGTGACAGCGAGCGAGAACTGGATACTGATGCCGCTTCAACGAGACGACATTAGGGTTATTCTTGAACAAAGACGACGGAGTTGGGGGCTGAGCAACTTGAATTTTTTGTTAATATATTTCAATGTATCTTGCTGTATTTCATTATCTTTTTTTTCATTGTATTTCAATGTATCTCACCGTATTCTGTGTATTTCATTGTCTTTTTTTCATTGTATTTCAATGTATCCCGTTGTATTCTATGTATTTCATTGTATTCATTGTCTCGATATATTCCATGAATGTATTCATATGTTTTTTTAATTAATAGTATAATTTATGTATTCAGATGTATTATATAATTTCTCTGAAGATTGCTATGTTTTTGGGGTGTTTTTCGGTTGAGAATCTTTTTTATAACTGGAAATACAAAATTTGTGTGTTATAGTTGAGTTTGTTGAGTTATATTAGGAGTCTATTATGTTAATTGATTCACTTTCTGTTTAAAAACAGTGTAATCCCCCGTTTCACGCCGTGAATACAGTCGAATACAATAATCTGTTCAGCTGTAATCCCATGTTTCACGCCATGAATACAGTCGAATACAAAAATCTGTATAGCTGTAATCCCCTGTTTCACGCCTAGAAATGCTACTGTATTCATGAATACAATAGCTTAAATATATCGAGTACACTCTAAAAATTTTGAAAACATAATTATATGAAGTAATATAATAAATAATAGCTATAACTAGCTAATAACCTCCAAAACATAGTGATTTCTGAAAGTTTCTCAAGCACAAGCTACTTGGAAAAGCTGAATCTTACGGGTAAAACTAAATTCAAAGCACTAATAGAACAGAATGAACATGATTTTGTACACAAAATTCGAGGGTAAATGAAGTAAATATATACTGGAGAGTGGAGATCATTGGTTATCGAAAATTTAAAAGCACACGGACTTGATTGTCCAATTCTTGTCCAGAATAAAAGCTTATGCACAACTCAGAACACCACACAAATTTGTAAAAATAGCATGGTATAACCAGTTTTCGGATTGATCATTCAAAAATAGCCAACATTTACGAAGTCAATGAAAAATAGCCACTATTTTACTGCAACAGAGATTGGTCCAGCATAATATACTGGAGTTCGGTGCACCTGTGTATATATGCTGGACCGGTATACTTTGCTGACTCCAGTATAATATACTGGAGACTGGAGCACCGGTGCTCCAAACTCCAGTATATTATACTGGACAATTATACTTGCTGGACTCCAGTATATTATGCTGGAGTTCTAGTGTACTTATGCTGGAACTCCATCATATTATGCTGGAACTCCAGTATAATATACTGGCGTATTTTCCGGGTTTTGAACGGTGTTTTCGCTCAAATTTATCTTTACATGAAAAGTGACTAAATTTCGATTACTTTTGAAACTGGGCTATTTTTGAACGACTAGCTGTAAATCTCGCTATTTTTGAATTTCTCCCAACAAATTTCCCATTTCAATTAGCATTATTGGAATTCAACTCCATTATCATATCGTGAAGAAAGAAAAGAAAATGAAAAACGAAGTAAAACAGAATTATCTGATAACAGAAAATCGAAAACATATTATTGGAAAGTTCCTAAACCGACAACATCAGTGACTTGAATATTTCGCATAGGGATCTTTTTCAACAGTAATTTTCCAAAAAAAAAAAAAAATCCCCATTTCAAGAGTTCTCAGAATTTTGTCTTTTTGGGCACAGAAGAGTGATGTCCTGATTGAGTGTCAACCAAGTGAACATCCAAATGAGGCTAGTATTCCTGAGGACAAGTTCAAAATAAAAAATGTACGGGGCACAGACCACGGGGTCTACACAAAGGAAAAACCACTTTTCAACAAATAATTCTTCTTGGCTCAGACACGGCATCTGACTTTACGATTGCTATAGAAGTACAGAGGGTTGCTCCAATATGGACAAAACTAAACACCTTATCTCAATCACAGATGAAATTAGGCTCCTTATTTAACAATGTGATGCTTTTCGATGACTGGAAAATTGTTATGTAGCTTCAACAACAGAAATAAATACACCATTGCAACCAGAGTCGGTTTGTTTTTATTAACTAACCGTTCAAGCTTTTGTGTCCACAAACTCCGGCTAATCTAATTAAAGGATTATATAAGAATAGCACAAACAGGAGAACGAGGATGAGAGCTTTCTCAACAACACAAAAAGAACACAAGGATGAGACAGTGAGCACATTCAGTTTTTGATCTTGAAATGGGTTGATCAGTACAAAGAGTCACCATTGAGATGCTACTTCGGTTGGGATTCACCTGATGCAATTGCAGGCTCATCTTTCTTTGAAGTCTCCAATGTGCCAGAAGTAACAGCCTCCAGTGTCTTATAAAACTCCTCAGGAAGGGGACCAGGACGGTGAAGGGGAATGTGCTTGGGCACTGGAGCATCATTTTCAATAACTTCACACTCATAATCATCGGGAACACCCCAAGGTTTCCACTCTGTAAAAGAAAAACCATTGATCATGGCTTTAGGTTAAATGGAAAATAAAACTGAAAATACTCTTAAGCACATATAACAACATATCATAACTTCACCCCAAAAGGAGTTGATTCATAGGTTAAATTTCCCATTCAGAATCTCAAATCGACCTCTTCTCTAAAAGAAATCTGCCTTTGAAGTCTCCCTTAATGGATCATGAAGAAAGACCATTAAGATGTTTTTATAATCAAACATACTTTTGGTTTTTATATAATACTCTATGCACAAAATTAGGCTCTTTACCCATTAGGCAGCAGGGGAGGGTTGGGGAAGAGGGAAAGATCAAGCTTAGCATACAAGACACCACTTCAACACAGAATAATGAAAGCAATCGCGTAAGTAATGAATAATATTCTAATACCATATAAAATGGTAGACCTTTTTAAGCATTCTGATGGACATGAATGCCTATAAAAGAAAAAGTGAAAGAGAAAATAAAATATCAGATATACATAATACAATAAGTACACAAAATAGGACAAAAGTTTCAATAAATCGGTTGCAACATGATGGACATTACGGTTTACAATTCACCATCACGTCCATAAAATGACAATTCATTTTTATTTTCTAAATGCTATTTGTTTTTATCAGCATTTCTCAGCGGAAGCAGCTAAAAGTTGCTTTAAATCCTGTATTTTATGAAAGAACGAACCACATACAAATTGTCACTTTATTCAATAAAAGATGGAATCTAGATGCATTATTACAAGTTTTATCAACACAGATGATTCTTTTTTTATTTTTTATTTTTTTTATCAACACAGATGATTAGTAAGTAGATATTCTTACTAGATTACTTCAACGTTCCAGAATAGAGTATATTTTCAACAAGGTTCAGTCCTGGGCATGCGGAGAAGGGATGTTAAGTGTCCCACACCGGTTGAGGGAATAGGTTGTCCCACAACAGAGGAGGGATATTCTTGAAAAATACTCACTTCATGAGCTAAGTATTGTGATGAGTTAGCCCAAGGTTCAATTTCTTAACAGTCTAAAAGAAGATGAATAAAATAATAAAAGAAAGTCACTTATTTGACAGGATGCAAGTAGCTCTATATATTTGAAGCCAGACGTAAGGACCTCCAATGAAAGATTTTCCCACTAGCTTGTCAAATAAAATCAGCAAATACATAACACAGAAAGTGAAGTTCATATTCCCCACAGGTGATAGACAAATGAACACACAGAAATGAGCACACAACAACAAAGAAGAAGCCTCATAAGCTTAATATAAGTAAAGTCCAGATATTCATCCCTTTGATGCAAATTGCTGTATTCATATCAGCAGCAAAGTGGTACTGATCTCGTACAGAGTTGACCAAAAGTTACATAGTGCAAATAGCAATTTTTTTACCACATAGGTTAACAAGTTTTTTTTGAGAAGTCACTTGGATTATCAAGTTTAGACCCTCCAATCGAAGTATAAACAACTTTGATTTGAAACTGATCCTGATGATCAGCCTAGAAGCTTTTTCCTGACTGCCCCATAGACTGACCAACTAAACAAGGACTTCAACAGTTGCAATGGCATATCCCAATTCTATTTTGTTGCAAACTGTTGTGAGGCTATCATAAATTAGAACAGTTTTTTTTTTCCGGAAAATATTTTATTATTTTAACATTTTATAAAGCTGAAAGTGAGTAATATTTTAAAGATGCTTTTCAGACAATGTTTTTTTGGATCAGTAAAGTAAATAGAGCTTTATACTTTACAATGTCTTTTCAGACAATAAAAATGATATAAGTAGGAGAGAATGGCTACAAAGTCGAAGAATGGAATGGAGTAGAGTGAGTAGACGATGTAGTTTACTTATTTAGAGCAAAGATGCTTAGGCTAATAATTGGGGTGTGGAAAAATATTTGTTCACATTTACTTCTCAAAAACCAATAGAACAAAACACAAAATATAGGCTAGCACCATGGAGAGCGACCAGTGTAGCTACCCTAGATGATTGAGGCTTCATTAGTTGTAGAGATAATAGGGGCACAGACTTGGATGATTATGATCACATGTAAAATAAATCTCAAAGTTAGCATCATGCAACATAAAAGAATGAGGTGCAGCAATTTCAGAAAGATTTATATATTCTGTAGCAATATGTGTTTCTATGTAATAGATCTATGATCTATCAACCTAAAGAATGAGGGTTCCACCAATTCATACTAGGAGAGGAAGTGGTCAGGCATCTGAGGCATGAAAACATGATAGTTATAAGGTTTCTATGATATTATTCAGATCTATCACACAACCGATACCTAAAACCTTACTGTAAGAAGGAACTTGAGTGTAAATTGCTTGAGCAAATGTGAGAAAATGCAAATTTTGGAAGAAAATTCACTAAGTACGCACTGTTGGGCAAACAAAACTAGTAAAGATTCACTACTTAAAGATCATGAATATGTGGTGCTAAAAATAACCATATAGAGAAAATAGGAGCCTGAAAGCTGCACAATGCATGTTCAAATACTCAGTGGCCCAAAAAGAACTAACATTTGTATGCTAGGTTGCAAGACATTTTATCCATCACGTCCTTGGGTGCTTCTAATGCAAATCCTTGAATATCTATCAGCCTGATATCAGGCTTTTGTAGACATTTCTGTGAAATCACGCAGGAAGATTTTAATGTAATTCACCTATAAAAAAGATGGGAGAAAAAAGAACAACCAGACATTCTTTCTCTTTTAATCGTCTTATTCTGACATTCATAACCTTCTTAGGCATTCAAGTCTACGAAATGACTTTATGGCATTCCGTGCATAAAATAAATTGCAATACAAAGCTCATGAATGAGGAGAGAGACCCTTCATATTCCTAAATGTGATCCTCAGGTAACAAACATAACATAAGTAGGAGAAACGAACCCTCTTCGTTTTCCTTCACTACCTCAGACTTAAATAAAATAAAGTTTCTCCTTAACAGAGTGAATTATAATAAAAGTAGCCATCTTTATAGTCCAACTTCACGAAATCATTCATAACTTTTTGGTGTTCGGTGGTGGAAAGAAAGACCATTTTTTCTTGACAAAGTAAAATTTCTAATCAAGCTAAGCAAAATTTCACCTCCTGTTATTCCACAACTGGATATGATTTATTCTAGCATTGTTAATCTTAGAGAAAGTTGCGCACTTTTTATCCATAATCACTCAACGCCAGTCAAATCCAGGTTGAAACTTATTAGAAATTGGCAGATTACCATAACAGTAGTTTCTTCTCACTATCCCACATTTCTTAATCCCCATAATTATAGTACCAAACAGGTAAATCAAAATATAGATCTACATTTTCATCAACCATTCCGTATTAAAATCAAAGAGAAACATAAAAAAGAAAAAGAAAAAAAACATTCCCCCTGTTTAATAATTGCATAGAAACGAATGCACACACAAAAAATACACACACACATATATATATATGAAGTAAAAATGGGAGAAAGAAGTTTGTAATTGTACGGACCGTTCATGTGACCGATGAGCTTAAGCTCATCTTGGGCTTCCTCAATTAACTCTTCAACCTGGCCACAACCAAGCCGCTTCTCGATCATTTCCGAATCTTCTTCCTCCTGGCAGACACTGAGGCGGTGGCGCGTGAAGCTTTCGACGGCTTTCCGGTATCCCTCGTCCTCCGGGACAGCCTTGATCTCTTCTAGGGTTTTCCTGTAAAGATTAATCAGAACTTCCCTCGCATTTGGGACCACATCGAGACCTACGATCCCTGTTGTCTCCTTCACTTTCGCCATCATCATCAACGGCCTCGCTACTCTTCGGAGAAACATCTTCTCTCTCGCTTTCTGACTCGCTCGTCGCTCGCTCTTTGAGCTCAACCTTCAGCTGATTGACTGATATTGGGCCTGTTTGGCAATGATGCGAAGTAGCTGGATTGGGCTCACCTTTCGGATAATGATGGGCCTTGGCTCATTTCGTTGGCGGGCCATGTTTTGAACCGTAAACACAACGTAAAAAAACTACTTTCTCTGCGTGTTTACTTGTGTATTTCCTTTGGGAAGTTTTCACAAAGATAAACTCTTTTGAGAATAGTTTTATATAAGCTACTATGTATTATTTAGGGAAAATTTTACATAAGAACAATTGGACTACCTATTTTTTAATTTTATAGCCCATATTTTAATTTACAACCAATTAATCCAAAAATAATAGGCTAAGATTTAATATCCAACTCCAATAGATTCTCAAAATTACTATTTAATTTTTAAAAAAGATTGCTCAAGCTTTTAAGTTAATTTTCGAATCAGTAACTGTGACTCAAATATTAGTTCAACAAACCAAATCCATTTGGGTGGTGAAAATTAGATTTTTAACAAGCTTAAATATTTGAGTTTAAATTTCGAATTTAATTTTGTGAGAAATTTGAAGCGGGTGTTATTTAGACTTGTTAGAAATGGTATAAGGAGGTTGTATATAAAATTTGAAGTCATTTAATGGAGATTTGGACTAGTTTTGAACAAGAATTGCAACTGAAAATTGTGGAAGAAGTTCGTCTACAGATGCTTGTATAAAGGTATATAAAAGTGTATAAAATGTGTTTATACACTCATATACACTATTATACTAGATTATACATAAGTATACAAAAAACTGACTTCGTCTTCTTTCTTGCGTCTTTTTTGAAATTTAACTCAAATCTTGCTCGAATCTACTCCAAATACTTCAAACTTAAATTTTGAACTCCTTTTGATATGTTCAATCAATTGGAATAACACCCAATCCAAACAACTAACAAACTCAAAAAATTCTATTTTCGAAAGCAAAGTTTTGAATGGCCTTCAAAGACGAACTTCTATTCTTCAATTTTTTTACATTGCTACCAGGTGACATCGGAGGAGAAACAGTAATGGTGGACGGCCCCTTGAAGCATATGTAAAAGAGGTGAGAAGAAGAAAGAGTGAAAGCAATGGTTGTGAGAACACATATTTAACTCGATAGCTTTTAGAACAATGGTTGTAAGAACACAGATTTTGAATTTGCAAGAGCTAATGTTTTCAAAATATGAACAATATAGGCTAAGTCAGGTAAAACTTACAAACATGAGTCATTTTTTGTTATGATGTGAAGTCATGTGCATTTTCTTATAATTCTTTATATTATTTATAACGTTGTGATGGCGGCTTTAGGTTGCTAAGTTGCCGACATAAGTAGTAAACGTTAATTGTTAATGCGAAAAGTCCAAGTTTTTTAGTTAATAATTAAAGGCAATGACTTGTACAAGGTGATTCGAAAAATATGCAATGTCACACTTGGAATTTGAACATGTTGACCTAAAGCAATTTTTTGAATCCCCTTGCCACTACACCACAATTATTAAATACTCTTGTAAATAGTATGTGGATGAAGTCCATATAGAAATAGTTAGTGGATGGATTTTCATACTTTATGTCCGTCCCTTATACTATTTACTACAATAGTCTTTACTTTTTATGCCTATAATAGGCTATGTAAATGGCAGTGGAAATATACGCCAAAAAAAGTGAATTACTTCTTCTTTCTATTTCTGTTTCTTATTTATATTTTACTAAATTACTTTTATTTTATAGCACGTTATCAGCACGAAACTCTAATTTCATCCTTATCCCTGCTAAGTTGAGTTATATTTTATGGATAATACATAATTACCCTATTGGATTTGTACCAAAGTTCCAGTTGCACCGCTTAAAAATACGGGTGTCCTATGCCCCCTGGTTTTATTTGAGCTGTAACAAATACTACTTTTTGATATAGCTATCAGTTTCAAAAAAATTAGTGGTACATGCACCAACCAGCTTGTGCCACATCATTTCTTTTTCATTTTTTTTATTTTTATTATTATTTTAATTTTATCTTTTTATATTTTTGCTTCTTCGTTTTTGGGACCTTCTTCTCCGATGAGCTCAGCCTCGCCGGAGAATTTCACCGGCAGAACTCCACTAAACCCACCCCACTTCCCCATGTCTTCTCTTCTTCCCAAAACAAACCCATCAGAGACTCATCCTTCGCAAAACTCAGTCAATACCCACCCCAAAACTCAGTCAATACCTTCACAATGGAGCTCAAATCTGAACTACGAACTCACCAAGAGAGAATCAACACCCAGATATTAATTTGAACAAATACTCGCAAAATCGAAGAAACCCAGTTCCTCATATTCACCGCAAATTAGTTTGAATTTTCTGACTGAAACTTCCTCAAATCAATTCCAATTAACTCTCAGTTGTGGATTCAGCTACGATTTATGTCTACAACAAGATTAGACCACACTCAATCGATTTCGAACTCGCAATTTTGGACTTGGAGCAAAATACCCCCAAATTTGATAGCACTGTTTGTCGGTTTAAAATTTGATAGAGTTTCTTATTATAGTTTAATTTTTTAGAATTTTAATTTATGAGATTGAACTGAGCTCTATCATATTAATCTCCATTATTTTAGGTGAGGAGTAAGTGAAGAATAAGAGAGAAGAAGGAAAAAGAAAAGGAAAACTTAGAAAAAGAAGAAGAAGAAGTAAGGGAACACGTTTTGAAAAGAGGTGGCGAAATTAAATTTTTAACCTGTATTTTTGGTCTCCCACTCTTCTCAAGAGAGGGTATATTACTCTCTATGCCACATCAACTTAAAGGGTGAAACTTTTTATATTTTGAATATATATAGGGGGAGGGGATGGTCATAGGACACCCGTATTTTCAAAGGGTGGAACTGAAACTTTGGTACTACCCCAATGGGGTAATTATGTATTATCTTTATATTTTATTAAGTTATGTATCATTACATTCATTTTGTTTATGACAGTACATATCATATGCTCACTATTTGCAAATTACTTATGCTCTTGGGCATCTTAAATAATTTAAGTACATTGCAGTGATAAAATTATTATTTTATTCAGTGCTCAAATCTTAGATGACCTAAAAGTCATCAAACTAACTATCCACTAATGAAATTACTTATAATATTCATGGACTTCCTGAATCAAAACATATCTTTAAGGCATTTTGAAGAACAGTGAGAAATAAAGTGACAAGTAATAATTTTACATTGGTTTAATCGCTTTATTTTTATTGGATTGGAACATAAAAATAATGTTAGTCACGTTCAATTTTTTTTGAGTTAAAGTTATATTCTATTGATACTCAAAATTATATACAGTTGAGTCCGAGGAGCAACTTTGACAGGATTCTCCCAGTATACATCACAATCTGCTACTAACAAATTTGTGCCTATCTATCCTAAATTATTTTTCAATACAGACACTTGTTTAAAACCAACTACAATAAGGATTTCTACTTCAAATTCAATATATGGAATCCAATCCAGTTGCTGCAATGCTTCTTTCCACTTGACTATGTTCTTCCCTCTAATATGTATGTGTAATACTATCTCTCTGCAGATTTGGAGATCATCAAACTTAGCTTGGCCAAATCTGATTTTGTTCCTCTCCCTCCAAATCAGTGCAACAGTCATGGCATGTTCCTCTTCTGTTCTCGGCTTTCTTGCATGCACATTCCAACTCTGTTTCCCAATCTCCAATGCTCCTCTTAAATCCCAACTATGAACATAGTTTGGACCACAATTGCTTTGTGATGGTGCATTCACGATTTTATTAATACATATATATCAATACTATAAAGTGAAATGAAATAGTATGTTGTTTCCACTTTATGACTAGAATGAAATGAAATAGTAGGTTTGTTTATATGACATAGTTTTATTTCAGTTTCTTTTTTTGTTTTAATCATTTTGTTTCATTAATTGTTTATTAACATAATTATTTCTCTAATTTATTTATTTTTATGATTGTTTTCACTATGTCAAATTTATCAAAATTTAAATTTGTGGCACTTGATATCACGTGAAAGAACTATTTATTATGAGTCCTTGATGCAATTCACCATGACGCTAAAGGTCTCGGGAATACTATTATACAAGAAAATAAAGCGTCAAATCAGGATAAAATGAAGTTCATGATTTTCCTTCGTCATCATCTAGATGAAGGGTTAAAAACTGAATATTTAACCGTAAAAGATCCACTTGAATTATGGAATAATTTGAAGGATTGATATGACCACTTAAAACTTAAGATATTACCAAAAGCTCGGTACGAGTGGATACATTTAAAGTTGCAAGACTTTAAAATCGTAAGTGAGTATAATTCTGTTATTCTTAAAGTAAGTTCTATAGTAAATTTATGTGGAAACATTATCACAGATAAGGACTTATTGGAAAAAATGTTTCTCACTTTTCACGTTTCAAATGTGATGCTACAACAACAATACCATGAAAAAGGTTTTAAGAAATATTCGGAGTTAATCACATGGCTAATTGTGGCAGAGTAAAATAATTCTCTATTAATAAAAATCATGAAGCACGTCCCACTAGGTCAACTCCATTCTTGGAAGTGATTGGTGTAACGGTATATGATAAGTCGGAAAGAAAATAAAATAATTACCGTGATCGTGGATATGGTCGTATGATGTGTCGTAGAGATGTGACACTTTCGATACTAATTTCATAGACTTTAGCTCATCTTTTAAAGCATTGTAAGTAATTTATTAATTACTTTTGATTTTTTATAGGAAATCGGACTTGAAGAGTCAAGAAAATAAAAAAGATGACAAAAACCATGAAGAAGGGATATTTGCGACAGATATGCGACCGCAGAACTAGTCTGCAAACCTCAGACCTATCGCAGACGTAACCAGGCCATGCCAGTTCAAAGAGTCAAATATGCGGTTCACTTGCAGTCTCATAACTCATTTGCGTACTGCGGAGTTGCCGCACAAATGCAAGAGGACTTCCAATGAAGATGATTCTGCAATCCACTATGCGAAGGATATCTGGGAAGCTTGGTGATCAGATCTGCGACGTTGCTAAAGGTGTGTGGACTAAGGATCTATTTCGCAGTCCATTCTATGGTCGCATACTCAGTCTGAAGGGTTATTTTTGTTTATTTTTGTTTGTCCACAATTTTTGGGCCATTATAAATAAAATAACTAGGGTTTATGGGGGCCTCTTGTCTGAAAAAGGGCCTACACTTAGAGCATTGAATACACCACTTATTTTGGAGATTTTTGGGAGAGATTCCAAGACTTTGTCTTCTTTGTAAGCTCTTATGACTTTATTTATTGCTTTGTTATTGTATTGTATGAGTAGCTAACTTTAAATACAAAGGTTGTGGACCCTAAGTGGGTATAATGTTAATGAAAGTTTAACATTGAATATATATATATATATATATATATATATATATATATATGGGTGGTGGTGTCTATTCATTTCTCATGCTTTATTTATGGTTGATGGTTGCAAACATTAACTAGTTCCATTTTACTCTATCTTTCACTTGAAAAAGTGGGTTAGGGTTTGGTAGAATTGAATAGCAAGAACTCAAGATTTTAAACCTTGTCTAATAGAATCGCTTAGGAATAAGTGGTACTACTTGGTATAAATTAGTTGTTCCTTAATTGTAACTCTTGTATATATGGGAAAATCATAAAAATGAAATACCACCTGATTATTGAAAAATATGGGGTAGTGATTTAGGAACCATTTGCATATCAAAGGACCTCTCATTAGAAATATATCATATTAACACCGATAATATTACACTTCATTGACGGGGACACAACTTTGGTTTCTTAATCCTTTTAATCAATTCTCTTAACAAAATAGCTTTTCTTAACAATTCACAATTATTAAACTCCTTCCAAACTAACGGAGTAGAATTACAGCTTTAGTCAAGTGTTATACTATTCAAGTAACCTTTTCATACCTATTCCCTATGGGATTCGACCCCAACCTAGTTGAGTTATTATATTTGACATCTATCATCTTAAACCATTTATATAGGTGTAATTTGAGCGTATCAAATTTTGGTGCCATTGCCGGGGAATACGATTTTGAAATTACTAACTAGTTTGTGCTTTATTTTACGTCATTTTCTATTCCATCACACTTTGATTATTTTGTTTGGTGTCATTAGGCAAACATGGGTGAGCCGGAGAATTTGTTTGCGGAAATGAGTGAGTATGTTGATGGATACAAATGCTATTGTCCCTCCTAGAGTTGATGCTGCTACCTTCAAAGTGGAGCATAGTCTAACCCTAATGCTAAAGGGAGGGGGGGGGTGTTTCTTCTAAAATTCCACTGGCGATGATCCGACATAACACCTCAGAAACTTTTTAGGTATGTGTGCAATGCAGAAGAAGAATCATGTCTCGGATGATGCCTAAAGGTTGAGGGTGTTTAAATACTTTTTAGCCGGAAAGAAAAAACAATGAATCCAAAATCTACCTCCCTAACTCCATCCCCACTTGGCCGAACTTGTGAAAGTTTTCCTAGCAAAATGATTCTCACAAAGCAAGAAGTTCGAGCTTCGAGACAAAATTCTTTAAGAAATTATCGAGGGAACAACTACATGAGGTATAGGCTAGATTCAAGCTGTATTTGGTGAGATCATCGAATCATGGGTTTCCGAAAACTATCTTATTCGAGAAGTTTTACATGGGTTTGGATCCTATAAATCAATCCATATCCAAAAATGTGGCGGATGGATCGTTCATGGATAAAACATTTGCAAGGGTCACTCACTTCCTCGACAAGATCGCCGAACACAACCAAGCTGGCATTCAAAAGACACCATAGGTAGAATTTTATATGGTACTCCTTCTTTGAACAACATTATTAAGGAGAATTAAGAAAGCGATCAATTAATTGTCGGACTTGCTACTAATATCAATGTGTAAAGAAAGTGAATATTGTGGAAGATGTTCAACAAATGTCAAATGAAAAATACCAACATCAAGAAAGCCAACAACAAAATTATCCTCCCATGTAATACGAAGAAGAAAATTATGTTAACAATTCACAAGGAGGATATCAAAGACAAAACTACCAAGGATCCGGATTTAGAATGTCTAGGCTTACGTGTATGAGGTTGCAAATGACCGACCGTTTGATAAAGCGACCAGTATGGATAGTGAATGATGTGTTTGTGAAAGTGGGAACATTTCTCCTCCCTGTCGACTTTGTTATTCTTGATTGTGATGTTGATAAAGAGATATATATCACCTTAGGGAAACCATTCTTTGTGACCGGGAGACACTCATGGATTCGAAAAGAAATGAGATTAAATTTCGGGTCAATGATGAAGAAGTTACCTTTAAAGTAAGGGTACGAAATTGCTAAATGCATATGAGAGTATCTCGGTACTTGATGTTGTTGATATGGTATAGGATGATGTTGAGGTAAAGATGGAAGAAGAATGCCTTGGTGAGGCATTAGCGGCGGTTTTGATGAATTTTGATAGTGAGAACATAGAAGAATATGTGGAAATGGTGAATGCATTGGAAGGGTTTGTTTCCTACACTTATGCACCGAAGAAGCTTTCTCTTGACTTGGAAAATAGAGCCACTCCTCCTACTAAGCCTTCAATCGCCGAGCCTCTACAACTTGAGCTCAAGCCACTTACACCGCACTTAAGGTATAAATTTCTTGGCTCTAACGAAACTTTACATGTAATTATTTCCTATTTGTTAAATGATGTGCAGGTTGAACAATTATTGGAGACCTTGAGGGAATATAGACGGGCCATTGGTTGGACTATAGCAGATATTTGAGGGATTCCCGCATATTTGTGAGCACAAAATCCAACTAGAGGAAGATAACAAACCTAGCGTGGAGCATCAAAGGAGGTTAAATCCCACCATTCAAGAAGTGATAAAGAAAGAAATTATAAATGGTTGGATGCCGGGGTTGTCTACCTCATTGCCGATAGTCCTTGGATGAGTCCGGTGCAATGTGTGCCAAAGAAGGAAGGCATGAGCGTGAAAAAACAAAAATGAATTCATTCTAATGACGGTGACCAGGTGGGGAGTTTGTATTGACTACCGGAAGCTCAATAGTGCTACTTGCAAAGATCATTTCCCTATGCCTTTTATTGATCAAATGCTTGATCGGCTAGCGGGAAGGTCATTTTATTGCTTCTTGGATTGTTATTCCGACTACAATCAAATTAACACAGCCTTGGAGGACCAAGAGAAGACGATATTCACATGTCCGTATGGGACCTTTGCTTTTAGCCGGATACCATTTGGGCTATGCAATACCCCAGCTACCTTTCAACAGTGCATGATATTGATTTTCTCAATTTTGGTGGAGGATTTCTTGGAAGTATTCATGGATGACTTCTCTGTAGTTGGTGACTCCTTCAAGCATTGCCTTGATAATCTAAGGCAAGTACTCAAAAGAAGCGAGGAGACCAATCTTGTGCTAAATTGGAAAAAATGTCACTTCTTAGTGGACGAGGGTATTGTTCTTGTCCACAAAATCTCCAAGCAAGGAATTGAGGTTGATCGAGCGAAAATTGAAGTAATTTCCAAGATTTTCCCTCCCACCTTGGTCAAAAGTGTACTAAGCTTTCTGGGGCATGCCGGTTTCTATCGACGATTTATCGAAGGCTTCTCAAAGATTGAAAGCCCCATGTGCAAGCTCCTTAAAAATGATGCTAAATTTGTGTCTGATGAGAAGTGCCTTAAGGCTTTTGAGAAATTTAAAGCAAGGCTCACCACGACACGTATTATTATCACACCCGATTGGTCTCTTCTATTTGAACTTATGTGTGATTCTAGTGGTGTGGCTAGTGGGTCAGTGCTTGGTCAATGACACAATATGATTCTTCCCGTCTACTATGCAAGCAAGACACTTAATAGTGCACAAATAAATTACACCATAATTGAGCAAGAAATGCTTGGCATTGTCTATGCTTTTGAAAAATTTCAGGCCTATTTGTTGGGATCCAAGGTGATATTCTACACCAATCATGATGCTCTCCACTACCTTATAGCGAAGAAGGATACTAAATCGAGATTGATTAGGTGGTCCTTTTATTACAAGAGTTTGACTTTGAAGTCAAAGATCGAAAAGGAACAAAAAATCAAGTTGCTGATCACTTATCTAAGCTTGAAGAGGCAGGGAGACCAAAGAAAGATCTTGAAATTAATGATGTTTTCCCAGATGAACAGCTTTTGGCAACATCTAACACTTCAACTCCTTGGTATACTGATATATCTAACTTCTTGGTTAGTGGCCTTATCCTCGACGAACCAAAAGCTTATCAAAGGAAAAAGTTCTTACAGGATTGTAGGCAATACTATTGGGAGGAACCCTTTTTATTTCAGATATGCGTTAACAACATCATTTGACGTTATGTTCCAGAAGATGAGGTGACACTTATTCTCAAAGCTTGTCATCACTCTCTAGTTGGGGGTCACCATGGTGGAAACCATATGACGGCGAAAGTGCTTGAATGTGGCTACTATTGGCCATCGATCTACCAAGACGCAAATCTAATGGTCAAGGCATGTGATCAATGTCAAAGACAAAAGTCAATTTCTAGAAGGCACAAGATGCCTATGGATTTTGTGATCGAGGTATAGATCTTTAATATATGGGGGATCGATTTCATGGGTCCCTTTGTAAGCTCATATGGCATGATGTATATCTTAGTAGCAGTGGACTACGTCTCAAAATGGGTTGAAGTAGTTGACTTACCAAACAATGAGACAAGGATTGTAACCGCCTTCTTGAAGAAGAACATATTTACTCGGTTTAGAAGCCCAAAGGCCATACTTAGTGATGGTGGTTCTCACTTTTGCACCAAAGACTTTGCGGGGCTGCTAGAGAAACATGGAGTTAAGCACAAGGTGGCCGCCCCATATCATCCTCAATCAAGTGTTCAAGTTGAAGTCTCCAACCGAGAGATCAAAAACATTCTAGCAAAAAATGCAAATAGGACTAATTGGTCAAGAAATCTAGATGACGCTCTGTGGGATTATCGGACCACATTCAAAACACCCATTGGAACATCACCTTACCAGTTGGTTTCTGATAAGGTTGGTCACTTGCCAATGGATCTAGAACACAAAGTCATGTGGCCATTGAAAAGTTAAATCTTGACTGGGCCAAAACTGCTAATCTAAGGATGACACAACTCAATAAGATGGGGGAATTCTGTTTTCAAGCCTATGAGAATGCAAATAAAGTTTATTCAGACAAGAAGATCTTAAAGCGGGAATTCAAATCCGGTGACTTGGTCTTACTCTTCAACTCAAGGTTGAAGTTCTTTCTGGGCAAACTCAAGTCTAAATGGTCTGACTATTTCAAAGTTGTTACTGTGTCTTCCTACGGTGCTATTGAATTAGAGTCCGAGGATGGGAATCGAACCTTCAAAGTAAATGGCTAAAGGGGGAAGCACTACCTCGAAACCATTGGAGAAAGGCGTAGAACAATTTGAAACTCAAAGATGGTGTGGTACCAACCTCCACAACTCATTAGCCAAAAAATGGTGACATCATCGTGTCGCAACATTAAATCAAGCACTTCTTGGGAGGCAACCCATGTGTTGGAAATATTTTTGGTTAGTTTTTTTTTTCCATTTTTTTAGGTTTATTTGTCATTATCGAACATTTTGATGTGTGTGTTTTAAAGTGAAGGCGATGCAAAGGCGAAGGGAAAGTGAAGGAAAGTAAACTGAGCTTCAGATGCCTATATGCGACCACATATGTGGCCACATAATGGGTTCGCGAGCAACAAACTAGTCGCAGACATTGTTAGACCATCCTAAAAAACAAGCCCTCAAAATGCGGTGGGAGGCCAATTTTCGTAGACCGCAAAACGGTCCTATGACCGTAGAGGCAACTTCATATTGACAACACGCAACCTAGGTACTAGGTCATCACATAATAGTTCTGCGACTGCAGAAGATGTTTTGCGATGAGAACCGTACTATAGAAGACAGGTATTAAACCTTCAGTTCTTTTGTCATTTCCTTATTTTCGACCCCCTTCCTCTAAATTCCACAAAAAAAAAAAAAATAGAAAATAATAAAAAAATTGGTCTGCGAACCACAACTCACCCTGCTCAGAGAACTTACTTCCAAATTGTTTTCTCATAAATTTCGTCACTCTCATCAATGATTTTGGTAAGGAATTTCCTTCCCCTCTGCTCTTTTTAATTTTTCCTTCACCTACAACATTTTCCCCTCATACATGTTACCCATTTTCATGCAAGCTCTTTATACTTTACTGAGAACCCCTCACTGGGTTTTTTTCTCATTGTTAAGTTTGATGGGTGATTGTTAGGGGAATGGTAAATTGCTAGACAAAACCGTAGGGTTAAGGCTGAGTTACTTGCTTGTTGAAATTCTTGCTGCTGAACATTATAGATTTGTGGTTCGAACTTAAATTGATTTGATATTGAGTGTTGAGTGTATGTTTTTTGAAAATTTTGTACTGCTGTGTAGTATATAAGAGAGTGAATTTTCAAAAAGTTGTTTGTGAGTTGATTTTATATAGGGAAGATGATTTTTGCGTGGCCTCATAACTGATTTGCTGTCCGCCAAAATCATCGCATAACATGTATGATTAAGTGCTTGTGGATTCTCGAATCTGTGGTAGCAGAATTGATCCGCGGACCGCATATCTGGCGCAGACATCAATAGGTGCAAGCCAATTTTCAAGGTTAAAATGCTTTCGATCTATGGTCATAAATTAGTTTTGTGACCAATTCTACGACCCACATATTGTGTTGCTCTTAATATGATGCATTCTACAGTGCACATTTGCGGTACGCAAATCTGTTCTGCAATCACAAATGTTCTCCGCAGAAGGTGTTTTTCCTTTCATTTCTTTGCCATGTTCTACGAATGTTCTACCATATGCTCACTTCACTTTTATTGGTAGGAATGATACCAAAGAAAACCCAAGCATTTACAACACCCACAACATAAGGAAAGAGATAGGCTAGAGCTATAAGTCCATAATCACAATAACCCTAACACAAAAGGCCTGGCACATCTGGAAATTCATCTGAGCCTGTCTCCCAGTCTGAAGAGGAGGAGACATAACTTGACCTATTGCCACCAGTTGATCTCTGGGATAAAGCACGTAGTAAGAATATTGAGGATATTAGGTTTAGTATCACCATCTCTTGGAATACATATAAAGATTGATTGGAGAAACGGATGATTATCGAGGAAAAAATACCATGTATGAATGGACTGAAGGAACACTATCCGCATGTGGTAGACAACATCCAAAAGAGGGGATAAGATTTCTTCACTAAATTATTGGGGGAATACAACGAGACACTTGTTAGGGAGTTCTATGCTTCGTATGCTACTTCAATGACTAAGCAGCAAGCGAAGCACCGTTCTTACTTGACCTCTATCACAGTCAGAGGAGTTGTAGTATCTTGTGGCCCAAAATCGATAAATGAAATCTATTTCGGGACTTGGGAGCCAGGCATGGCAGAATTATGATGTAAAGATAGCAAATAAGGAAGATGAGCGTGCTTGGGTAGCCTCTGCCATAGCTCAGGGGACTCCAGCCTGGATTGTTTCGGGCTAGAAGATCCACAAGGGGGATTTCACCAAAGAAAGCATGTATTGACTAAGTTTTATCTGCTCTCTCATACAACCAATGGGAAATGAGACCAACGTTAGTCTAGAGAAGGAAATCCTCATCGCTTGCATCATGTCAGGCTTTCAGATTGATTTGGGGCAGCTCATATTCCCTGATGTTAGGGTCCGAGTGAACCAGAAGAAAACTTTACTTCCCTTTCCATGCCCTATCGATGCTTTGTTTGAAGATGCATGAGCTCCCCCAATTCCTAAATATGACCTCACGTTAGAAGCCACTCAATATGTCGACATCACTAGGCACAACAATGCTGCAGAGAATGTGCCCGAAGGGCAATTAGAGCAACCAGTTATCCTCCCACCGGCCTCATCCACTTCAACAACACCTGCCACCTCGTCAGCACCAGCCATTTCTTCAGCACCAGCTACCTCTACATCCACACCCAGGCTGGCCACTGCTACACCACCTGTTTCACTACCTGCCATCTCCAAGTTTGGTCTACTAGCACAGCACACAAATGGCAGGTAGACAAACTTACAAAAGAACTTCCACTACACATCCGGTAAGCATTGGCATCGCTCCAATCCCCAGTAAGTGATCTTCAAAAGCAACATATGTCATATGGAGATTGACTCAAAAAATTTGAAGCTTGCCCTGAAAAAGTTGAGCGAGGTGGAACTGGGGACATGCCTCAACTCAAAAAGGATGTTGTTGAGCTCAAGTTGGAGTTGCATGAGATGCAAAATTTGAAGTTTGACCTGATAACCCTTCTCCTGGAGGAGGGGGAGCATGGTACTAACGCCTCCCAAGTACTAAGCCTTGATTTGGATTTCAAAAACCTCCTTTCAGTAGAGGAGGAACATGGTACTGGCATCACACAAGCTCTGGGACCTGCTGCACACATCGATGATCAGTTAGATAAGGAATTTGTAGAGTCTCGTGAGGAGACGGATGAGGAGCAAGTTTTTTAGGAAGGGTGATGATTAGAGGGACAATAGAGGTAGACATATTGTTGTTTCTACAGAGGAACATGGTGATGAGGAGGCGGATTTGCAGACAATCATTGCACATTCCCTTGAGGATATGGTTACCATGGCTACCACCACGACCACAAAGCCATCACCGGGTGAGGCCAACAGCTCCCAAGTCTAAGACTCGGTTCCGCAGCTTGCTAAACTCCCTACCTTGGTCCTGGACACCACTGTCCAGTCTAAGGTTCTACTCATTATCTCTCCAATCTCAGCTAACAGCCCCACGACCACATCAGACAATCCAGATCTTCCAAGAACTTAGTACGCCCTAGGAAGCCCCTAAACTCTTCTCTTACTTGTTCAATGCATTAAGGACAATGCATGCTTCTATGTTGGGGGTGGGATAAAGTATAATTGCTAGTCTTGACAGTGTAGACGTGTATAAAGTAATGAATTCCCCTTGGATTTTTTTTGCCGAGTTCTTTTCTAAGGGTGTAATAGTAGAACCACGACCGTAACATGAAACATTTTGACTTGTTCGGTGTTTTTGTTCTAGATTCAAGCATGTGATAAGTTTTTCTGGATTAAATTTTACCCTTCAAATTTGGTGAATAAATAGTCATTTTTGTCATTTTTTAGAAGCCACCCAAGATATTGACATCACTAGGCACAACAATGCTATAGAGAATATGCCCACAGGGCAACCAGAGCAACCAGTCATTCTCCCACTGGCCTCGTCCAGTTCAGCAACACCTGCCACCTTGTCAGCACCAACCATTTCTTCAGCACGAGCTACCTCTACATCCACTCCCAGGCCGGCCACTCCACACCACCTATTTCACTACCTGCCATCTTCAAGCTTGGTCTACTAGCACGCAAATTCCAAAGTAGAGAAACTTACAAAAGAACTTCCACTACTCATTCAACAAGCATTGGCACAGCTCCAAGCCTTGGTAAGTGATCATCAAAAGCAACATCTATCATATGACGATCGGCTCAAAAAAATTTGAACCTCGCCTTGATAAGGTTGAGCAAAGTGGAACTAGGGAGCAAAGTAGACTTTTGAGTTTGACCTGACAACCTTTCTCCTGGAGGAGGGAGAGAATGACACTGTCACCTTCCAAGTACCAAGCCTTTGTTTGGATTTCACAAACCTCCTCCCAGTAGAGGAGGAACATGGTATTGTCATCTCACAAGCTCCGGGACCTGCTGCACACACCGATGATCAGTTAGATGAGGAATACGTAGAGTCTCATGAGGAGATGGATGAGGAGTAAGTTTTTGATGATGGTGATGATCAGAGGGACAATAGAGGTAAATATGTTGCTGTTTCTATAGAGGAAAAGGGTAATGAGGAGGTAGATTTGCAGACAACCATTGTCACAACCCAAACTGATGGGCCGCAACGGCACCCGGTACCTTACTCAACCGAGTACCTATGTAACGTATCTTTTGTATCATACTATCATATGTAAATGAGCCAGAGATGCTATCATGAGATAAGTAGAATAAAACATAGGGACATACTCGACATTGGATGACCCAACATGTAATCCAAACTTATACATATGACGTACGGGCCTATAAGGCCGACATGATCCTTTATGTATTCAAAATATAGGACGACAAGGCCATACAAGAATCTGTATATATGACATATGTCTACAAGCCTCTAAGAATACATAATATCATAAAGGTCGGGACAGAGCCCCACCATACCAATCAATGCATGTACTAATCATACTGACCATTGACCAAATAAGATACTCCGGAGCAAATAGAGCACACCAACATCTTCCGCTAAGCTAATAGCCTAATTAGAGGACTCTCGACCTATCTATCGGGACCTGCAGGCATGAAATGCAAAGTCCCCATGCAAAAGGGACGTCAGTATAAATAATGTACCGAGTATGTAAGGAATGAAAATCACTAAACAATAGACATGAGAGAACATGGAGTAAAAGACTCGACATGTAAGTTTGAATATCTTTGTGAATTTTTTAATATTTAAAATGTCATGCATATGCATATAAATGTCATACCATGCATGTGTATATTTGTTCATAACATCATCAAGCCTCTGAGGGTATCCCATCATATCATCTCAGCCACTGTGGGCAAATCATCAACGTATACCAGCTAATTCAGGTGGTGGTGCATATATAATGCCGTAACCTTTTTCCCATATCCCATATACATATAATACATATATATATATACATACATATACGCGTATATAATGCCATCTGGTCATGGGTCAATGTACATGTACAAATGAATGCAATGCATGAGAAGTACGTCAATAAAATTCCTTGGAATGTTATAAGACCATTATGCCTTTGGGTAATATCATAAAACAAACTTTATCAACTTACGTATTTTCTGAGACCCACGAATAAATGATAGAATAATATGACACATAGGGAATTAAGAACATAAGCATCTCTAGTATTTCTATGAATAGAGTCATGTATGGAAATTATATATTTGCTCATTTCGTTTGTGTCGTATAGATTATGCCAAAAGAAAGAAGGGATTGCCTTAACATACCTGGAATAAGGAAAAATCCATATGATATTCTTGGAAAAGATTGTACCGTGCTCTCTTAGAATCATAAAATCCCATTATGATTACATAGTATAATTTCGTATGAGTTCCTTTACTAACCAAGAAATCACGTTGCTGTTGTAATATGAAGCCTCCTATGAAATTCCAAATCACCTCCAATTTGAATTTTTGATGTTCAAGACAAAGTGTAGGGTAACTAATACAAAGTACACTTCTTACGTGTTTGTATGTAATGGATTAGGATATTGTCCAAGTGTCTTCTTAATTCAACGATCTAAAGGCTTAGTCACTTAGTTTGAAAGGGGGGATAACACTCAATGAAATCAAATCCTTATCCAATATATCCTTAATTAATTAGGTAATATCCCATTACCCAATAATTAACCAATTACCCACATAATTAAGAATTATCCCAAATTACTTAAAATACTACTCACTTTTAATACATTTTATGTACCCTACTATCATGGTTATGGGGATACCTTGTGTGGAACTATTCTATAAACACCGGGCATTATGACTCGGATCGTATTATATCCCAAATTGACCACCTTCGACGAAACTCATTTTCTTTGATTCGTTTACCCTTTATCCTTCACGACACTTACTTATTGCTTGTTATAAATGGCATGAATGCTTATAGTCTCAAGAATATATCATCTTGAGCTTACCTCGATTAACTTATGACGAAACTTTAACGTATGAAAATGCGGGATGTATTATCTCATTTCCGAGCTTTCATCAATTTCCTTATGGCATACTTTTACGTACGAAAACATGCGGTGTAACATCCCCCTTTGGAACATTCGTCCTCAAATGTTGACTGATGCATTTATTATTTTCATGACTTATATCATCCGAATACTACTCTCCTTGCCATCTAGGCAACTGTTTTGTGAATAAATTCCAAAGGCCAGGGCATTTCCCTTTTTAGGCCTCTTTATCACACCACAACTTGTGGTTGGAATCCTTCCAATCTTGTAACTGTTGCTACCTTCTATCATGCAGCCTGTACGACTCTGACCTTCTAAATGCGCCTATACGTGTCACGACCCGAATTTCCCACCCTCGAGAGTCATGATGGTGCCTACTAGTGAAAGCTAGGCAAGCCAACCATTTGAATTATTTACCTTTTTCCCATTTTAGTCCTTTAACAATTATGAACTAACATTATATGAACATCGGAATTTAATAAGAGGAAGAACAAAATATAACCATTTAAATATTACCAATACAATTCATTAAACAAAGACTACCCAGAACTGGTGTCACAATTTCACAGACGGTCTAGGAATACTGCAAATAAAGGTCCGAAAATAAATACAATACTGTCTCTGAAATACATAAATGAAATAGGATGAAAGGATAGAAGGAGACGCCAGGGCCTGCGGACTTCTGTAGGACTACCTCGGATCTCCGAATGGACTGAAGGCAGCAACCCAAAGCTAAGGTCCATATGCTCCAGTACCGGGATCTGCACATAGTGCAGAGTGTAGTATCAGCACAGCCGACCCCATATGCTAGTAAGTTCCTAGCCTAACCTCAGCGAAGTAGTGACGAGGCTATGACCAGACTACCAAATAAACATGTGCAGTCAATTAAAGATAGGACGGAGGAATCATGCTGCGGGGAACAACAGGTAGCAATAGAAACCAACAGTTAAATGTAAACAACACCCTAACCCAGTTATCAATAGAAATCAAGAAAATCAAAGACAAGTGCACGACATCACCCTTCGTGCTTTTACTCTCGTCCTCACCATAAAATCAATATAATTGGCACGACATCACCCTTCGTGCTTTTACCTCACATAATCATGGCATAGAATGATCCTTCGTGCATTATCACTCATATAAAGGCACTAAATTGTACATCGTGCGGCACGACATCACCCTTCGTATATTAACACTCTCTCACAAATATTATACACGACATCACCCTTTGTGCTTTAACACTCTCTCAAAAAATCATACACGACATTACCCTTCGTGCTTTAGCACTCTTCCTTACCCAAACAACAATCACAAAGCAATAAGGTAAGGAAATCAATAAAATCACAATAAAATCCCGGCAAGGGAACAATAGTACCACAATCATATCCCAGCAAGGGAAATAATATCAAAGCAACAACATCCCGGCAAGTGAGATAACATTTAAAACAACAATATCCCGGCATATCATAATCCTCTTTTCTTTTTCACATTTACTTCACAACTCAATTCACAATTTGAGCCAATCCTCTATAATGTTCAATTGCTAATAATACTTCCACAAATCATATTACAACTTGAGTCAATGCTTTTCAATGTTCAATTACCAATATTACTTCCACAAGCCTTGTTCAACAATAGAAATCATCACATAAGGCATGAACAATACAAAACAGTCATAATAATCATAGTATAAGACTCACGGGCATGCTTGACACCAATATATATATACTCGTCACCATGCCTATACGTCGTACTCAACAACTAGCACATAGCAAATAGGACACAACTCCTAATCCCTCAAGCTAAGGTTAGGCCAAACACTTACCTCGATGCCACGAACATAATTCAAGCCTCAACTACCGCTTTACCTCTTGATTCCACCATAAATTTGCTCATATCTAGCCACAAGTTACTTTAACTATATCAATAAATGCTAAATAAATCAATTCTAATGCATGAAAATAGGTTTTCTAAATTTTTTCCCAAAAAGTCAAAAATCGACCCTAGGTCCACATGGTCAAAACCTGAGGTTCGAACCAAAACCCGATTACCCATTCACCTACGAACCCAAATATATAATTTGTTTTGAAATCGGACCTCAAATCGAGGTCCAAATTCCCAAATTTTGAAAAACCTAAGTTCTACCCAAAACACCTAATTTCTCCCATGAAAACCCTTGATTTTGAGTTGAAATCATGAGAAAAGATGTTAAAGATTAATGAAAACGAGTTAGATATGACTTACAATCAATTTGGAAGAGTACTTGTCTTTGAAAAATCGCCCAAAGGTGTTTAGGTTTTGAAAAGGGTTGAAAAATGGCTGAAAATGCGTCTAAGTTATGATTTAGCAGGTTGCAGATGTCGCAATTGCGACCAGGGTTCGCAATTGTGAACCCTTTAGAACTTGCTATCTTCGCAATTACGAAGAATATGTCGCAATTGCGACACTGGAAAAATTCACTAAGCTTCGCATTTGCGAGAAAACAATCGCATTTGCGACTTTGGCCCCTTTCGCATTTGCGATCGAATGGTCGCATTTGCGATCAAGGCCTGCCCAGGCCATCTTCGCATTTGCGATCAGTCTTCGCATTTGCGAGATAGACTTCGCAATTGCGAAGCCTGCAGACCTGCAACATACCAATAATTTCCTAAGTCCAAATTTCACTCTGTGGCCTATCCAAAACTCACCTGAGCCCTCGGGGCTCCAAACAAACATGCACACTAACCTAAAAATATCATACGAACTTGATCGTGCAATCAAATCATCAAAATAACATCAATAACTATGAATTTAGCATCAAAATCAAAGAAAAATCCCATGAACTCTTAAATTTAAAGTTTAACAACCGAAGGTCCGATTCACGTCATTTCAAGTCTGTTTCTCACCAAATTTTATAGACTCAACTTAAATTACATATAAGACCTATACCGGGATCCGAAACCAAAATATGGGCCCGATACCATCAAATTCAAACATATTTTATTTCCAAAAACTCATATATATTCTAGAAAATAATTTTCTTTAAAAATTTATTTCTCGGGCTTGGGACCTCGAAATTCGATTCCAGGCATATGCCCAAGTCCCATATTTTCCTACGAACCCTTCAGGACCGTTAAATCATGGGTCCAAGTCTGTTTACCCAAAATATTAACCAAAGTCAACCTAATTTTATTTTAAAAGTAAAATTCATTATTTTTCATAGATTTTCACATAACGGCTTTCCGGATATACGCCCGGATTGTGCACACAAATCGAGGTAAGACAAAAAGGAGGTTTTTAAGGCCTCAAAATATAGAATTTATTTCTAAAACAAGTGATGACCTTTTGGGTCATCACAATATGACTCTTCTCTTCTTTTTCCTCCAGCTTTTAGCCAAACTCTAGGCATCACTTGGTAAACATATACATAGCTTAATAAGATGTCCCTCTGGCATCTATAAGTATATTGAAGTTCTCCGCTCTATACTTTGTCGAACTTATGAATATTGTTATATCTCATTTCATAGACCTGGTTATTCATTCGTATGACTTTACTGCATCTAGGTAGGTCATAGTATACCATAACTCTTACCTTGGTTTTATTATTATCGAGACCTGTTACCAAATTGTAGCTTATGTTCGTTCCTTATCCCATATGTATAAATCTATGTCCATTAATGCATCATTACTGTTCATCTTAAGAATGACAACCTAATCTCACCTCATACTTTGTGACTTTTGTCCATCCATTGTCGATTCACCTTAATATTGATATATCATCTATCACTGATAACTTGATCTCTTATTAACATTACTACTAGGGCTCACGTCTTATCGTGGAATATTTAAAGTGATTGTCTTGGTCCACCCGGGGGCAATACGATACTATACTTCCATAATCGTATTTCATAGCATCCTAATATGACTCACCTTACATGGGTATTTAAATCTTGCACAATTCATGAAATCCTTTTCAAGTCATTACTCAATCGAAAGCCCAAACGTCATCCTTTATCTATCACAAGCACACCCTTATTCCACTATCCGGGCAACATTCCATTTCTTCTAGATGCTATTAGTGTTAGACTCCTTTGAGTTTATTAAGGCTATACTGAACTTTATATAACTTAGAGAAACCATTAGCTCTCTTATTTTCATGGGCTTAATCCTGAGGACTTATCCATTCTTGTCACCTTCTCACTCGCCCTTTCTTATCCTTACTCCTGTCTTTTAGAACCTTGTCGCTTCACCATACAATAACTTGCGACCTACACCTATCTATTTATATTACTCGCAACCTTTCAACTTGCTTGCATCATAGATTTCCTTATGCCATTCTGGAACATCATGCGAGATATCACATCGTCTCTAGCTCTTCTTTACTCTCTTAACTAGGCTTCTCGATACCTAGAAACCATAGGCTAGAAAACATGCCACTAATGACGCCGCTATCGTTCCTCGATATTGAATCCCCGCATTTCTAGCCTTCTATCCAAAGTAAGGACTATTCACAACCTTCTGCATTTGAGTGTCTTGTACGTTGTCCACCTTTACCTTACTCATCTTAAAGTCTCACATTATATCTTCTATCTCTCTCATGACCTCCCTCCCACATAGGTATAATTTACATCCACAACTTGAAACTCTATTATAATACTTGCATCTCTTGTGCATACACAATTCGGTAGGAGCTTCGTACTGACTTCTTATGAGGTTGATACTCTTCTAACTGGCTTTATCGTAGAGCCATTATAGAATATGGCTACTGTAATATCTCTCTTGTACCTCCAATATAAAGAGTGATCCTGCAATGTTCTCAATCACGATTTCTACAATTTTCTGGATGCAATTATCAGACTCCTCATTTACTTGGTTGATGTAACTCTTTAGTTTTCTCTTCCTTCTGATCAGCCTTTATGTAGGCTTAAGCTATCTTCTGATTTGCGGCTCATGGTATTTGTTATTACTTTAGCCCTTCATGGACGCTATGGAATATCCATGATACAATCTTCTAGCAATTCAATCCTTTGTCTATGACCTGGACCCAATTCCTTCTTTTAACTTATACTGGAGTCTTCTACGACTGATCATTAATCAAACAATTCCTTTCGTTCTATTTCAACTTTCTTCAGACGTAAGCAATTGCTTTTTTTGGTCATTTTTTCCCCTTGTTGCGTGCATACTTAGTTTATCTGAGTTCTCATGCATGCCATATTTTTTGTGCAGCTCATATGGTCTCAAATATTACTTTTGGTTTTACTCCTCACTCATTAGCCATGGTAGGTGCCACTTTCTTTTGGAGTGCACACAATTTTATAGTGAGACTGTTGTTACACAACCATTTCCTCTTTAGGTCACTGTGCTTAGGTTGAAGCATTCTTCCTTATTTCCTTAGCTAGTCTTTCATTATAGTACTTATGGAGGACCCTCTGAGTCTTGTAAAGTTGCGAGCTTGTTGTATTGAATACCCAAAGAAGTTTTTGATGTTCTTACTCGCATATAAATATATGTAGTTACATACCTCTGTGCACTTGTGCTCGTGCGATTGCTTCTAAACTGAAGTTTTGACCATCTTCCTAGTGGTATTCTCTTTTATTTTCGTAATACTCATACAATATCTTTATCTACCCCAACTCCTATTCAAATATTTCTTAAGGATCATGAAGTCATAACTGCGAGGCTGAATTCCCCATGTTGGGGTTCCCTATGTTTATCTTGCATGATCTGTTGATTTGTCTGTTTCCTCTTGTCTAGCCATAGCTAGGCTCTTTCTGAATCAACTACTAACTACTCGTTGACCTATTCCCGTAGCAATATTCCGCGTAATCTCTCTTGGGTTATTTCCTTTGTCTTAACTTACCTCTCGCACTGGCTCCTTATTAATCAATAACGTCTCAGGCAGGAATCCTTACTTCCTCTCCTTGATGTCATGTTTGCATAATGCTCTGGAATCGTAGCATATTCGTAGGCTTTGAATAAGTGCAATCTCAATCCTTTTTCATTTTATCGCATTCTTCCTTTACCATTCCATAATTACTAGAACCACTTAATTCTGACTTAATGCCGCATCACTCCATATTCCCCACTTTAGTAGAGTACTAATATTTAGCGCTATGACGATCTACCTATAGATATTTTTCCTCTTCATCTTTGGCGTCTTCTCACATTATTGATGACCCTTACTCGCTTTGCGGTGATTTTTCTGTACCAAGGATAGCAACTTTCCTTATTCGTAAGGGTGATACTTAGTATAACTAGAATATATAATCCCTTAAGCTTAACTTTTTCTCACATTGCTTGCTTTAAGGAAGCATCTTCCTGAATGACCATTCTATGAATTTCTCATGAATCTTCTTCTGTTGTCCATTCTATTATCACCGAAACGAAATCTAAAATTCATTATTATCCAATCACTGATTTTTATTATCCTGGGGTCTAACTTTTCCTTCCGGTAGTCACGTTGGAGTCACGGACTTATTTCTCGAAATGAGGATATGACTTTATGGCCTATATTTTTTTGTTGTCTCAAGGCCTGTCACCTCTCGTTTTTTCCTTCATTTGACTGTAGACTTTGTAATACTGTTATTTTTTGATCTACTGTTGTCATCCATGTATCATATCTTACTCATAATGCTTCATTAACTCTCTTCTCATTTTCCACTAACATTTATGTCTATCACTTTATTCTGAAAACTCGAACAAGTCATTCTTTTGCTTTTAGCGCCCCTTGCTCCATCCGTTGGCTCTTTGGGTTACCTAACATTCTCTCTCTACTAGGGACGGGAGCCATACTAAGATAATATTTATCCCCTCAGGATTCCAGTGCCTATCTTTGAACATCCTAGTATTCATATCTAGCTGTACTATTCTAGAGTGCACCATCTAGGTGTCTCACAAGGAGATGTATTAGTACATTTACAATACCCTTCAGAAATGTCAACTAATGCAAACAATCCATACACCATTTTGGGTTACTCTAACCCTAGCTGGATCCTAATATCCCGTCCTTCTCTTAAACTATATCTCTTAGCTCCTATAGGGCATACCTGAGATGGGTGTGGTCGATTGTACATACCTCTGTTGCTATTGAAGGTAACTCAAAAGGCTTATAATTCTCTGCCTGAATTGTATATACTGATAATCTTCATTAACTAGGCGCCTCATACCCTTCTTCACGTTGCTTCTTTTACTTGTTGAAACTTGTATCTACCTTCTAATTTTCTTGTTGATTTTTTTCCATATAGGTGGATAGATACTCATACCTAGAGGATCCAGAAGTTTACACGTCTTAGTGCACACATGATCTGCTGAAGACCTTACATTTACTCAACATAATCACCACACAAAATCGAGTTCCTCTGACTCAACTCTTCCACAGCTATATCTTTTACCAATCGTCTTTCTGGATGTATGTATCGTCTCATTACAAATATAATAGAATTTAGGAATTTGAATTTCTATGACTGAGCTCTACCACACGATCTAGAGTAGAAGAAAGAGTGACCGTCCTAAATGACTTGTAGCCTCTTGCTTAAAAATGTGGTGCACGACATACCCATAAACAAGAATCTACTAGACACGGCTTGTAGACTCCCTAGGACAGAACTGCTCTGATACCACTTTTGTCACGACCCAAACCGATGGACCGCAATGGGCACCCAGTACCTTACTCAATCGAGTACCTACATAATGTATATTTCATATCATACTATCATAGGTAAATGAGCCAGAGAGGCTATCGTGAGATAAGTAGAATAAAATATAGGTAAATACTCGACATTGTATGACCCAACATATAATCCAAACTTATACATATGACGTATGGTCATATAAGGCCGGCATGATCCTTTATATATCCAAAACATAGGCCGACATGGCCATACAAGAATCCGTATACATGATATCTATCTACAAGACTCTAAGAATACATAATATCATAAAGGTCGGTACAGAGCCCCGCCATACCAATCAATGCATGTACTAATTATACTAACCAAATAAGTAACTCCGGAGCAAATAAAGCGCACCAACATCTTCCACTGAGCTGATAGCCTACTTGGAGGACTCTCGACCTATCTATCGGGACCTGCGGGCATGAAACACAGTGTCCCCAGGCAAAAGTAATGTCAGTACAAATAATGTACCGAGTATGTAAGGAATAAAAATCAGTAAACAATAGAAATTAAAAAAACATGGAGTAAAAGACTCGACATGTAAGTTTGAATAGCTCTGTGAATCCTTTAATATTTAAAATGTTATGCATATGCGTATAAATGTCATACCATGCATGAATATATGCATTCATAACATCATCAAGCCTCTGAGGGCATCCCATCATATCATCTCGACCACTATGAGAAAACCATCAACGTATACCAGCTGATCAGGTAGTGGTATGTATATAACACCGTAACCTTTTTCCCATATCCCATATACATATATATACATACATACACGCGTATACAACACCATCTGGTGATGGGTTAATGTACATGTACAAATGAATGCAATGCATGAGAAATATGTCAATAAAATCTCTTGGAATATCATAAGACCATTATGACTTTGAGTAATATCATGAAACAAACTTTATCAACTTACATATTTTCTAAGGCCCATGAACAAATGATAGAATAATATGACACATGGGGAATCAAGAACATAAGAATCTCTAGTATTTCTACGAATAGAGTCATGTATGGAAATTGTGTATTTGCTCGTTTCGTTTATGTCGTATAAATCATGCCAAAAGAAAAAAGGGATTGCCTTAACATACTTGGAGTAGGAAAAATTCGTATGATATTCTTGGAAAAGATTGTACCGTGCTCTCTTATAATCACAAAATCCTATTACGATTACATAGTATAATTTCGTATGAGTTCCTTTACTAACCAAGACCTCACGTTGCTGTTGTAATATGAAGCCTCCTATGAAATTCCAAATCTCCTCCAATTTGAATTTTTGATATTCAAGACAAAGTGTAGGGTGACTAATACAAAGTCCACTTCTTACGTGTTTGTAAGGAATGGATTAGGATATTGTCCAAGTGTCTTCTTAATTCAACGATCTAAAGGCTTAGTCACTTAGTTTGAAAGGGGGGCTAACACTCAATGAAATTAAATCCTTATCCAATATATCCTTAATTAATTAGGTAATATCCCATTATCCAATAATTAACCAATTAACCACATAATTAAGAATTATCCCAAATTACTTAAAATACTACTCACTTTTAATATATTTTATGTACCCTACTATTATGGTCATGGGGTACCTTGTGTTGCACTAGTCTATAAACACCGGGTATTATGGCTCGAATCGTATTATATCCCAAATTGACCACCTTTGACGAAACTCATTTTCTTTGATTCGTTTACCCTTTATCCTTCACGACACTTACTTATTGATTGTTATAAATAGCACAAATGCTTATAGTCTCAAGAATATATCATCCTCGAGCTTACATCGATTAACTTACGACGAAACATTAACGTACAAAAATACGAGATGTATTATCTCATTTCTGAGCTTTCATCAATTTCCTTATAGCATACTTTTACGTACGAAAACATGGGGTGTAACAACCATTGCACATTCACTTGAGGATATGGTTGCCGTGGCTACCACCACGACCACAAAGCCATCATCGGGTGAGGCCAATAGCTCCCAGGTCCAGGACCCGGTTCTGCAGCTTGCGAAACTCCCTACCTTGGTCCTTGACACCACTGTCCAGTCGGAGGTTCCACTAACTGCCTACCCAATCTCAACTCCTGGATCCACGGCCACATCACACAGTCTAGCTCCTCCAAGAACTTAGTTCTCCCTAGTAAGCCCCTAAACTCTTCTCGTACTTGTTCAATGCATTAGGGACAATGCATTCTTCTATGTTGGGGGTTGGATAGAATATAATTGCTAGTCTTGACAGTGTAGACGTGTATATAGTAATGAATTCCCCTTTGTTTTTCTTTGTCGGGTTCTTCTCTAAGTATGTAATAGTAGAACCACGGCCGTAGCATGAAACGTTTTGACTTGTTTGGTGCTTTTGTTATAGATTCAAGCATGTGATAAGTTTTTGTGGATTCAATTTTACCCTTCGCATTTTATGAATAAATAGTCATTTTTGTGAAATCGAGGCTCTTTCTTTGAATTTCCTTGTATTCATTTGAGGACTGAAATTATGCCGATTCGAGCAGTTCATGCGTCATGAGTGGTGAGAATTTGTGAATAATGCATGTGCTTAACTATTAATGTCTAAAACTTGCCCGGTTGGTTCCTCAATCCAAATCTTCGGTTGATGATTGGTTCTTGAAATGATCATAGGTCTTCTTTGTGTTTATTAACTATTTTTTGGCCAAATTGACATCTCTTATGCATTTAGTATACTAGTTGTTCCCCGTTGAGACTTTAACCTTTTCTCTGGCTACCACACTACAAATCGTTACCTTTTTTTGTGAAATTACCCCTTCTTTTGAACCCGTCCCTCCTTGAATATGATGAATGAGGCTTTAAGCCTAAGTTGGGTGTGTTGGTATCAATTGGGAAACGGTAGAAGAATGTATTATTTGTAAAAGCTAATCTTTGGAGGTTGTGTCTTGTGAAGTAAGCATCTAAGTCAAAATCCAACATACTTTAAACTAAAAGCTTCACATCATTCTACACCATGAAATACTCACTCTTTAAAAAAAAAGAGAGAAAAATGGAAGTGTTGAGAAAATGTGGTAAGGCAAGCAACTACAGAGTGGTCATAAACTACATGCTGGGTTAATAGTGAAAATTAGATATCCATAAGGGCAATGTGTGTTATTCGAGAAAGAATTTGTGTAGCGTTCAAGGAGGGTGTAGTCACTATTTTTCCAAATATTCATCCAAACCGTCCTCAAGCCTACACTACAAACCTGCAAAAAGTCCTTTTTGGTTTACAACCAATTATTCTTGAGCTAGCAATGAGTTAAAATAAGGGCAAGCATATGGACTGATACTTGTAGCACTTAGCTTTCTTTCTGAGTGCAAGAGTGTTTGATTGTATCCCTTGTACATATTTGTATTTGTTGAGTTGGGGATTTTCTTTGCGGTGAGGACGCATGAATTGCAAGAATTAGTAGAATTTAGGTTTCTTGAAGTAGGATGTAAGTGCATTTCTAGCTATTAGGAGCACTCTGTCATTGTTTTTGAGCCTCAAAGCTCACAAACTGATTATTTGAATAGTTAAACAACCTTTGCTTTGTTGAAGTGTAATTAAAGGAAGTTACATGCTTGTTAGCTGTCAATCAACACCATCCATAGTCATTGATGTTTTGTGATCAGTCGGAAGTAGATTAGTTCCTAGTAGGGTAATTTTTTAGTTGTTTGAAGACAACAAGAGTTTAAGTAGGGGATGTTGATGCGTCGTAGAAATGCGGCAATTTCGATACTAATTTCATATAGTTCATCTCTTCTTTTAAAGCATTGTGAGTCATTTCTTAATTAGTGTTGGTGTTTTTTAGGAAACCGAACTTGAAGAGCCAAGAATATAAAAAAGATGACAAAACCCAGGAAAAAGGCAGATTTGCGAAAGATATGTGACCGCAGAACTAGTCTACGAACCGCAGACCTATCGGAGATGTAACCAGGCCACGTCAGTTTCAAGAGTCAAATATGCGGTTCACTATACGGTCGCTAAACTTATTTGTGGACCGCGGATTTGCCACACAAATGCAAGAGGACTTCCAGTGTAGATGGTTCTGCGATCCACTATGCGACCGTGAAATTATTATGCAGAATGCATAATCAGTATGTGAGGGATATCTAGGAAGCTTGGTGATCATAACTGCGACATTGGTAAGGTATGCAGACCGCAAATCCGTTCTACGGTCCATTCTGCCATCACATACATAGTCTGATGGGTTATTTTTTTCACAATTTGTTCACACATTTTGGGCCATTATAAATAAAATAACTAGGGTTTTTGGGGGCATCTAGTATGAAAAAGAGCCTACACTTAAGGCATTAAATACACCACTTATTTTGGAGCTTTTTGGGAGAGATTCTGTCACGACCCTAATTTTCCTCCGTAGGATTTCGTGACGGAACCTAGTCTCTAAGACTAGGTAAGCCAAGCAAATATGCAGAATAACTGAATTAATAATTAATCCTCAACCTCAGCAACTATATAAAACAATCTTGCAACTCAGCATATACAACTCCCGAGACCCGGTGAAATACAAGTCACAAGCTCTAAGTAAAAATACAGGATAATCCTATATATCAATGTCTATTTATGAAAAGATAATGAATAAAGAGATCTAAAGAAAGGGGGACTTCGAGTTATGCGGATGTCGGCAGGTATACCTTGAAGTCTCTGCAACAGAATCCTAGCTAATGCTTGGGCTGATAGGAAGTACCTGAATCTGCACAAAAAGATGTGCAAAAGAGTATCATGAGTACACCACAATGGTACCCAGTAAGTGCCAAGCCTAGCCTCGGTAGAGTAGTGACGAGGTCAGGTCAGAGCCCTAATGGAATAAATAAAAAGACTGAACAAGCGTAAGATAGTTTAATAATGACAGTAATAAGCAACAAATAGCATATCAAGATTAGCTACACGGAACTAAGCAATTAGTGCAACGCGGAAAAATAATTAATAATATGCTAGGAAACTAACAACCAAAGACAAGTGCAACAATGGAGAAATGCCAATAAGAGTCACTACTGAGGTACCGTCTCGTAGTCCCAAATCACCATAATAACTCACAATCTTTTCTTATATCACCGTGGGAGCCTTTACATTTAGTTTTGAAAATCGTTTTCCCAAAATAGCATCTCGCATTTTAGCCCATCTTATCACACCACTAGCCCAGCATATCTATCCCACCTTATCTCACTACATGCGTTTCAACCCCAAACCTTATACCACCAAATGCTTATCAATATCACAAGGTAACACAAATCGCACCTCAAGTCCCCAAAATCACAACTTGCTAGAGAAACCAAATAATAACAGTATTTTCACAGTAAAGATGCCATGGCTCAACCACAATATACACAAGAGTCTCAACAATAACAACCGGAATGAAAAACTCAACAGAATGGTATTTTACAACTTGACTTGCCTCAATGTGAATCACAACCTTTATATCTCAATACCAAATTTCGTCGACAAGATATTCCACACTTTAACAACTTCAAGTAAAGAGTTCAACGATTAAATAATGAATACAGAATAAAGGAAACGAGAACTTCAATTAAACATGTAGGGAAATTAGCATGTAAGATAATAAGACAAGTAGACATGTGAAAATAGACTAGAAATGATGTCTATAACATGTTAAGATAACTCAATTAAGGTATGAAAGCAATCTACATAAAAAATCAGTAATTTCCACATTTAGCCCGTGTACACACTTGTCACCTTGCATACACGGATTCCACACAACCTAATTATCACAAACAACACCAATCCTAAGGGGTATTTCCCCCATACAAGGTTAAACAAGCCACTTACCTCAGATCACGCTAACACAATCAACTAGTAGGCCTTTCCCTCGACTATCTCAACTCCGAATGGCTCGAATCTAGACAAAACAACTTCATACTATAAGTACAAACTATAGGAAACTAATTTGAACAATAAAATAATGATATTTACGAAGAAATAAAAAGTCAACTCAGAAAGTCAACATGGGCTCGCGCTTCAGAACCCAACCAAAATTATCAAATTCGAACATCCATTTGATAACGAGTCCACCATACAAGAATTAATGAAATCCAACCTCAAATCACCTTTCAAAACTCAAAAATTTAGTCTAGGAAGTTTCTACCATTTCCCCTAATTTTCCAACTCAAACCACGAATTAAATGATGAATTTGACAATAGATTCTTGTAATTAAACCAAAATCGAGTTAGGAATTATTACCCCAATAATATCTCTGAAAATCTCCTGAAAAATAGCCTCACATCGAGCTCTCTAAGTTCAAAACTGGATTATGAATCAAACCCTCAAAAATTCCTTTTTTCTGCCCAGCAAATCCGCTTCTGCGAGCCTGGGGTCGCACCTGCCACGCCGCACCTGCGGAAAAACCATCGTAGGTGTGGATTTCACTTAAGTCCAAAAATTCCATTTCTGCAGACCATGGCTCGCACATGCAAGCCTACTTCTGCGCAGAACCCTCCGCTTCTGCCACCATAGCCCAGGCTAGCCTCGTCCATATCTGCAATCACACCTCCGCACCTGTGAACTCGTAGATGCGGATAACTCCTCGCACCTGTGATCCTAGCTGGGCAAAGCCAACTTCTCTTCTATGACCAATTGCTCGCTTTTGCGAGTCGGACCTGCAGCCAATCCCTTCGCAGGTGTGATGACACTAGAAGGCTGGAACTTCAGCAATTGCACAAGTCCAATTTTGATCCGAATTCAATCCGTTTCACATTCGTGGCCCCCATACCCTATCCAAATATACCAACAAGTTCCAAAACACATATCAGACCTATTCGAGGCCAAAAATCACATCAAACAACATCAATTCGATGAATCGCAACCCAAATTCAAGCCTATGAACTATGAACTTATGAATTCCGAAACCAATGCTGATTCATACCAAAACAATTCCGATTGACCTCAAATTTTGCACACAAGTCATAAATGATATTACAGACATATTCAAACTTCCAAAATTGGAATCCGACCTCGATAACAATAAACTCAACTCCTAGTCAAACTTCCAGTTCTTCCAAACCTTAATGTTTTTCTAACTTTTGCCAATTCACGTTAAAATGACCTACAAATCTCAAAATCCACATCCGGACGCGCTCCTAAGTCTAAAATAACCATACAGAGCTATTGGAACTATCAAAACTCCATTCTAGAGTCGTCTACACAAAAGTCAACCTACTGGCAACTCTTACAACTTAAACCTCCAAATTAGGGACTTTGTGTCCCATTCCACTATGAAACTCACCCGAAACCAAAACCAAACACCCCAGCAAGTCATGAAGCCTCTATATAACACATAGGAGGCAAAAAATAAGGGATCGAGGATAAGATACTCAAAATGACCGGCTGGGTCGTTACATCCTCTCCTTCTTAAATCAAAATTCGTCCTCGAACGAATGTATAAAGACATACCTGAAGTGATGAAAAGATGAGGATAATGGCTATGCATATCATGCTCAGTCTCCCACGTCACCTCCTCGAGTAGTTGAACCCTCCACTGAACCTTCACTGAAACTTCACTGAAGCAATATTCTTCGACCTCAACTTTCAAACCTGCCTGTCCAAGATGGCCACCGGCTCCTCAACATAAGACAAATCCTTGTCCAACTAGATTGAGCTGAAATCCAACACATGAGACGGATCACCGTGATACTATTGGGGCATAGAAACATGGAATACTGGATGAACTACAACTAGACTAGGTGGTAGTTCAAGCCTATAGGCCACCTCTCCAATCCTCCCGAGAATCTCAAATGGTCCGATATACCTGGGGCTCAACTTGCCCTTCTTCCCGAACCTCATAACACCTTTCATTGGGGAAACTCGAAGTAAGACCCGCTCGCCAACCATAAATGCAACATCACGAACCTTCTGATCCATGTAACTCTCCTGTATAGATTGGGCTGTGCGAAGCCGATCTTGAATCAATTTAACCTTTTCCAAAACATCTTGAACCAATTCTGCACCTAATAGCCTAGCCTCTCCCAGCTCAAACCAACCCACCGGGGACCGACACCACCTCCCATACAAGGACTAATACAGTGCCATTCGAATGCTTGACTGGTTGCTATTGTTGTAGGCAAACTCTGCAAGCGATAAGAATTGATCCCAAGAATAGCTAAACTCCATCACACATCCATGAAGCATATCCCCCAATAACTGAATAGTGCGCTCAGCTATCCGTCCATCTAAGGGTGAAATGTTGTACTCAACTCAACCTGCGTGCCTAACTCACACTATATGGCCCTCCAGAACCGCGATGTCAACTGCATACCCCGGTCAGAGATGATGGATACCGAAACACCATGAAGTTTGATAATCTCGCGAATATAGACCTGAGCCAACTGCTCTGAAGAACAAGTAGTCACCACTGGAATGAATGAGCCGACTTGGTCAACCTATCCACAATCACTAATACTGCATCGAACTTCCTCTGAGTTCGTGGGAGCCTAACAACAAAATTCATAGCACTCTGCTCCCACTTTCACTCTAGAATCTCTAGCCTCTGAAGCAATCCACCTGGCTGCTGATGCTCATACTTAACCTGCTGACAACTTAGGCACCGAGCTACATACCCCGTGTTGATACCCAATTTTTTCTTATATATTTTTATATGCATAAATACCTTTGAAATAGCATACATACATACATACATATATATATATATGCATGCACAAGGTTTTTATAATTTTTCCATAATTTTAAGAGTTTAAATTGATTTATTTTCTCCCTTTTTATTCATAAAATCTCCAATAATTATTTCCAAAATTATTGTTAGGATTATTTATTCATTTAATTTCTATACTTATGCCAAAATATGGCTAATATGTTGTTCATGCATTTTTATAATTACATTTAATATTTTTTAAGCTAAATTGCATATAATTGCAATGTTAGCCCATTTTAATGTATAATTATATTTTATAGGCGTGAAATTGGTCCCTATATTTTTAAAATAATAATTATATATTTTATCATTTTGGCATAGAAAAATTATTTTCAGAAAACTATTTATTATTTACTATAAATTAAAATAGGGAAAAGTGACTATTTAAATCATAACCAGATTTGGCTTTCAATTATAGCCTAATTTTAACCCAACCCCAGCCCAATTTCCTTCCCAATTAACCCGACCCAAACCTTATAAACTCCTACCCAAACCCGGAACCCATATACCCCGTCAAATCCTGACTGTTGATCTCCTAGATCAACGGTCCAAAAGAGCCCTTTCCTTTTTTAATCCTAAAGACCACTAACCCTATCTCATTTCTAAGATTCTTCCGCCCTTAAACTCTTTCATCTCCTCTCAACGTAACCCTAATCCTCTTCAATCTCATCCTCCTTCTCCGGTCATCTCCGGCGACCACCTTTCAACCCCAAGCCTCCAATGATTCCTCCATCGCCTTGCTCATCATCTCTGAGGCCTTTAAGGGCCCTAAGCCATGCCGATTAGTATCTAGGGTTTCTGATTTGGTTGTTCATGGATTCTACGGTGTGATTTTGGGCAAAATCACACCATATATGTTACGATATTTGAAGTTTATAACAGGTTCTTCTATTTCTATTTGGGTTTCCTTTGAAACCCTAACTTTCATTTATATCTCTCAGATCTGCTCCTTTTAATGATTTAAGTCTGTTTCTTTCTATGTTTTACACTATTCTCAAACTTCTTTTGAAAAATCATCAACTTTAAGCCGTTTTTACTTTCTTTAAAGTTAGTGTTTCTCAGAGTTTCTTCTACACTTGTTTAAACTGATTTCTCTTTATGTTTAAACCTCTTTCCTCACATATCTTGACTGATTCTATGTTCTTACTGATTTTTAACTCGCCTATGTTAAAAGCCCTAATTTTTAGATCTTCTTTGTTTTGATTCTGTGTGTTAGCATGACTACTCGACTCTTGTTAAGTTTCTGTAGGTTACCATGCTTTGAATGGGTTTTATTGAGTCCTTAGTCTACTTGTATCACCTCTATGTGATTATATTCATCTTGATTTGTTCATCTCTTGCCTCTTTCTGTCAATATTGCTGACCTTGCCTGTTTTCTACGTCTATTTGTCCTTCTCTATTTATATGTTGAGGTATAGAATCATGACTCTCTTGATTGATTCTAATTTTCTTAACTGATGGTTTGATTGAAAGATTTCTTTTGAAACCCTAAAATTTTACCTCGTTTGTTTAAATTGACTGATTCCCTACCTTATTTACTGTGGTATTTTATTCTGACCGAATCCTTTCCTTAATTAAAGTTTGCTGAAACTAGTCCTAATTGGACACCCTATGGTTACTGAACCTTGACTCTTTCCTTACTAGTCATGTACTGGTTTTCTCTTGCCTTATACGCTACTGGTTCTTACCGTTTGAATTAATTCTCTTAACCTAAGGGAGTACTAGCCTTGATTTTCTGACTAACTGATTCTGAGTTCCTTAATTACCATGTTACTACGATTCTTACCTTATTTTACTACCTGTTTTCAACTATAAAAACTCCAGTCTTTCATTAACACAAGACATAAACACTTGGGTCCAAAAACTATCTCTCATACTAAAAATCTCTACTCTCTATTGTGCTATTTGCTACTGTTAGCCGGTTGCAAGCCAAGGCTAACCATTTGTGCTCTCTCTTGTTCTTTTTATTCTTCTTACTTTCCTCTTTACTGGTATGTCCTAGTTTTAATTCAAAGTTCCAACAATAACATGCTTCTCTTATTGTTTCAGTTTCTCTTATTTCTAGTTTGCTTCTATTTGTGGTTCTATTGTGAAATTTGTAGTTAAGCGTACATTATCAGCATGATATTATGTCTTCCCCTTCCTTTAGGTTAGTGTATTCCCCCTTTATGTGTGTTTCTAAGCATGTCTTATCTCCTACGTGTTGTGTACTTACTATCCTATATCCCATGAATTCCCAAATCCCTATCACCCCTCTATATGGTTGTGTCTTTCAGGACTTGTTTTGTGACTATGCTAGTGTCAACTGTTTCTAAGCATGACTAAACTAGTTCTAGACCCTTGCTGAGTTATGTATTTGCAGTCAAATGCTCTATGTGTCCCAAACCCCTTGACCCCTGTGTGTGATTACTGAATTTACTTGGTTCTGCAAACAAGCTATGTGTAAACCTGTCCTAAGGTGTTTTAACTTCTGTTCATCTCTTCAAACAAGTCTCTGATTATTTTACTATATTATTTTCAAAGGAAAAGACTTTGGTTAAATGCAGTTTCTTCTAAAACCTTTTCAACTTGTGTCCATCACTTCTCACTCTACTCTTAGTCAATAAGTTCTACCCCCTCTAGTATGTGTACTGCCTTGGAATCCTTTTGAGAACCCTCTGAACTCTAGCATACTGAGGCTGGCCTTTCCACACTGCACTTGTTCAATCTTTGGTTACTAAGTCTAGGTGTAAGCACTGCCCGAGATCCTTGAGATCCTTAGGGAATTTTGATGCACCTAGACTCTGATTTGTCTATGAAATTAAGGCTTGTGAGACCATTGGAGGCTTTGGAACTTGGGCCTAATCGAAGGCTCCTATAGAATAGCTTCTTGATTTTCTATTTTTACTTATGTAATTTATTCATTGGCCTGTAATAATTTGTAAACATATATTGGGGTATTTAGTAAAAAGGGTGGGTAGATGCATAATTTCTAGGGTAATACGAGTAGAAATCCTGCTCTTAGGACCTTACTTTTAAAGTTTGATTGTTTGCCTAAGTAGAAAACATGCTCATAGGACTTTACTCTTTAATCTGTTTGCTTTGCCTAATGGAAATCATGTCCATAGGGCTTTACTTTTAAAACTTGTTTACTTATCAAGTAGAAACCACACCTATAAGGTTTTACATTCTGTCATGTTTAGAAACCATGCACATAGGGTCCTAAACAACCGTGTCTTAAATTAGTTTAATAATAGATTCCATGCCTATAGGAATTCAGTTATAACGAGTATTTTTGTATGTTTCTATACCTGCAAATCGATTAAAATCAGTAATCCGCCTAGATATCATGCCTATAGGAAGCCCTACTCACAATTTTGTCTGTTAATAAATCAACTTCATTATGCCTAGTTCATTTTTAAATTGGTCTTATTAAGCATTAAGCATTTCCTGAAACAAGTTCTTTCAAAACTGCCTCAATCTCATTAGATATCATGCCTATAGGTATTGAAGGAGTCTATTTCAAAATCTGTTTGTTTCTGCATAGACACTAGTATTCTGCATATCGGCAAGCCTTTAGGGCATTTTCAAAATTGCATTTCTCTGAAATTGTCCCGATCACTTAACGTTTCTGATCCTAACAGGCTTTTAAAAGAGTCCCTAGGCAACCACTAGGGTGTAACTTCTGAGTCTAAAAAAGGGGTTGTCTGTTTCTGCATATTCACTTAGATATCCTGCTTTAGGACATTGTTTAATAAAAAACCTTAAATGTGCTTGAGTCATGCTGCTTGTGTGTTTGTTTGAGGAGGAAACTTTGAGCCTCTTAATTTCTCTCATTATGTGTGAAAGTCCTAAATGCTTTTGACTGTCGCCTTAGAATTTTCGCCTTTTAAAACCTTAGGGGTACGTCTAGAACCACTTATAGTTAGAGATCCTAACTCCCTCCAGGACCATTAAGAAGAGACGAGTAGCAGCACGTAATAGGAATCATTGACCAAACACTCACTTTGCATGACCAATAAGGGGATGGGAAGGGTAGACATGAGATATGATGACTATGCGTTAATGACACATGTAGCCCCTCATTGAGGAGTATTTATCGGACATTGCGTGGGGTGAACCTATAGGATAACCAACCTAGGGCCCCTCTTTACTAAATCCTTTCTTTATTGAAATCTTTGTTTTACAACTTGTTCAAACCTTTATCTTACTACTTGAATTATCCCACATGCTTTACTTGCAACTTGTTTAATTCAATTGTTTATATGGACTAATTTGTGAATATAAGTTTGGTAGGGACCCACAGTTGTGGACCAAGAGGGGTGCCTAACACTTTCCCCTCAAGGGTACTTCGAGCCCTTACCCTAATCTCTGGTAATGCAAACCAACCCAAGAGTTAATCGCTCTAGGTGCCCTAACGCACCGTAATCCGTTAGGTTGCGGCTCTTCAAAGACCCAATTCCCAAAAGGAAATGAGTCATTACACCCCGTGAATGTCGAAACCCGGACTTCTTCCCATCTCAAAAAGGGGAGGGAAAAAAGGGGCGCGACAGCATGACGACTCTACTGGGGATATTTTTAGGCTATTACCATAACGAACTTGTCTTTTACAAATTAGTCCAAGCATGCTTATCCCGTACCCTGCCCTTTTATTTGGATTTAACTATCTATTTTTCAAGCATTTATGATTTCTTTATTGCCCTGAAACTGACTTGTCTCCGTGTTTTCTTTTTTTCTGTAACTGTCCTTCAATTATTTAAATACTGTATTTATTTTTCCCTACGTAAAAATACTTGATTACATGTTATTAATTGCTGCGTAAATCATGCTCCACATCATATTCCACTCGTGCGTCTTAGATCCTATAGCAACGCTTTAATGAGTGGTTGCGCTTTTCCTATTTACTACCCTTAAATTAGGAAATGCTTATTTGTGGTAAAACCAGTCGATCAGCTGTGCAGTCGACAGTTCCGTGCCTTCCCCCTCAAGTTGTCCGCTTGAGGGTACCAGTCTAAACCCCATATAAACCTTACTTTGTTTAAAATTGTGCACACATCATGGTCAAACCTTGTTGGATCAGTTATGTTGTCCACATAATGATCCTTTAAGATAAGCCTTATCCAATGTCCATTGGATTTTCCATAATTCCAACGGACACAACCACGTTTTGTGCATTAATTTGGAGAACTAAATGCCGATATGTTGATCATAAATGTATAAATAGTCGAGTCTGGGGGGGGGGGGTATGGTCTTGACCCTTTTGTTTTGCAAAAAATGAAGAACGAGGTCCCCAGCTTTGGTATGGTTAGCACACCCTCACTCTTGCTAGACTGGTGGAGGAGTCTTCCGTCAAATAACCAAATCAACAAATGGAAAGAGAGGGCCGCCAAATCCAGTGAAAAGCTGGAATATCTGGAATACAGCCTGTTGGATTTGGAAGGAAAGGTGAGGAAGAGAGTCACCGATTGCCAGAACGCTGAGGGAAGTGAAGGAGAACATTTGGCAAAGGCATTTTTACTGGTGAACCTACACGAACTGGAGGATTTGATCAACGAGAACATTCAACCTGAAGAAGGCCCTTCTGAGACCAAGTAGATTAGGTTTACTCGCTTTCCAAATGTAATAAGGCCAAGTGCCAGTAGTGAATTATTATCTTAGTGTCGTTTTGGGATTCGTCTATTTTTATATTATGAAATGAAGCATTTATTAGCACTTAAAGTTCTCCAAATTTATTTGTCGCTAGGCCTACCTCGGGCACAATGAGGCTCCCAAATTAGGATACGAGTTTACATTTCGCAATATGTGTTTAAATACTGCAAATATTTCAGAATCCTCACTAACTTGTTACCTTTTTGTTTTTGCTTATCTTTATTATTATTCCCATCCCCTTAGGTTGGTTCATCCATACTGGCCTCATCAGCATATCATACCAAATCTAGAGGCCCTCCACCTTCTCCTCCTCCAAGCAACACAAAAAGCAAAGGGAAAGAAAAGATGGCCGACTTAAGTGGAATCCGAAAGAAAAATGTTGAGAACGCAGAGACTTCCGACGACCGCAGTACTCCGGCCCCGAGTGACCTGGTTTTGAGACTGGAACAAAAGATACTAGAATTGCAAGGAGAACTTGAGCAGGTCCACAATTTGGCAAACTTGTCACTCACCCTCAATGTCCCTGATATCCACCAACAGAACGCAAAGTACCCGACACCTCCTCAGAACACACAAAACCAACAACCACAAAACCCTACCGTACCAAATCAATACGCAACTCCACCTCAAATATCAATCCATTGCCAATACTAACTCCACCATAACATCATCATCAATCGATTCAGTACCCACCAACTACCACTTACCATACTCCCCAAAATACACCACCACTCATTCCCGATCCATAAAACTCCACCAATGCCCATCACTATACCCAAGTTCCTGACACCCATCAGAGCAATCCCATATACATGGAAACTATACCACATTCTACCCAACCTATCTCCTATGCATTGGAACCCTCCGAAAAGGACCTGCTCATTAAGAACATGGCTGAAGAACTCAAGAAGTTAACAAGCCGAGTTCAAGGTGTTGAAAGTGGTAGAGAAATAGAAGGTTTGAACTATGAAAATCTGTGCATACAACCCGATGTGGAGTTGCCAGAAGGGTACAAACCTCTCAAGTTCAAAATGTTCGATGGCACAGGTGATCCTAGGGTTCACCTAAGGACCTACTGTGACAAGCTTGTCGGGGTTGGAAAAGATAAAAAGATTCGAATGAAGCTCTTTATGAGGAGCCTTACGAGGGACGCTTTGTATTGTATATCAGTCAGAATTCCAAAAATGGTCCAATTGGGTAAGCATGGCGTCGGATTTCATGGACCGATTCAGGTTCAACACGGAGAATGCACCAGATGTCTTCTACATTCAGAACCTCAAGAAGAAACCTACTGAGACTTTCTGTGAATATGCTACTCGTTTTCCGACACCAAGGTCAGGCCCGCTTTGGATGAAGAACAGATGAATAAATTCTTCATTAGAGCACAGGATCTACAATATTATGGAGGTTGATGGTCATCGAAAATCACAAATTCTCTGATATTATCAAGCTTGGGGAAAGGATCGAGGAAGGAATCAAGAGTGGAATGGTAACAAATTTTGAGGCACTACAAGCCACAAATAAGGCACTGCAATGAGACGACATATCAAAGAAGAGAGATGTCAGGGCAGTAATGTTGGCCCAGGGCCCAAAAACTCCACTCACATATCAAACAACTCGACACACATATCAAATACCTCCACCCACATACCAAGCATCACCACCTACATATCAACCTTCATCTCCCAGATATTTCCAACCAGCCACTGTTTATCACACCTATAATTACCAACCATCCCACTTCCAATCACCACCAACTCGCCAAAATTATCCAAGACCAAGACCTAACTTCGACCGCAAGTTGCCCAGACAATACACCGCCATTGCTGAGCCCATCAACCAATTGTATGAAAGGTTAAAAGCTGCAAGTTACGTCACCCCTGTTCTCGCTGTGGCACTAGAAAATCCATCCCAATGGGTCAATCCGAACAAAACCTGTGCATACCACTCCGATATGAAAGGGCACACCATTGCTGAGTGCCGAACGTTGAAGGATAAGATCCAGACACTCATCAACAACAAGGTCATAAAAGCGAAGGAAGCCGCACGTAATGTCCATAACAATCCCCTCCTTGATCATAAAGGTGATCGTATACATGTGTCACACCTCCTTTTTCACCTGCGCCCGCAGGGGCGTAGGGGGAGTTTTTCCAATTAAAGGACAATCGAAACGAGATTTATTTTTTAATTCAGAGTCGCCACTTGGGAGATTTATGGTGTCCCAAGTCACCGGTTGAATCCCGAATCGAGGAAAAGATTGACTCTGTATTACAGTCCGCGAACCAGAAATCCGAGTAAGGAATTCTGTTAACCCGGGAGAAGGTGTTAGGCATTCCCGAGTTCCGTGGTTCTAGCACGGTCGCTCAACTGTCATATTCGGCTTATTTATATGATTTTAATACATGTTGAACCTATGTGCAAATTTTAACTTTTTACCGCTTTTATTATTTTTTAATGAGAATTGCAACGTCGTGAAAACACATCTCAAACCACGTCACATCAATGCACCCATGGTCATTGACATGTTCCGACTCCGTTGAGATTTGGATTTGGGTCACATAAATGTGCACCCGAGTTTAAGAAAGTACTTTATTTAAGCGCGCCGACAGTGACTTGCGCGTTATTATCTTTAGGGGAAGGCCGTGAAATTCACTAGACGGCCCGTCCCTAAATCTAAGTATTTTAAAACAAATATTTATTGAGGGCCCCGCAATTTTGTATTTTTTTTCTTCGGCGAGGCTCATCTCATTTTTTATTCAAGGATATCCTAAAGCGACTATGATTTTCTATTTATTTGTCTCTAAGAATAAAGAAAATCCTAATCAATTAGCATTAAAAGTTCGGGCTTCAAGTTCAAGTCCGGGTCCAAACAAAAGGAAACACCTTCTAGTTTGAACCCGCTACCTAACTTAAGATCCGCCGCCTACCGTTGTAAATATTAACAAACCAGCTACCATTTCGATTCAGTTCAACTTTAGCTTTATTATATGAATTGGACAATTGGAATTAACTATGTAGAATACCAAGCTATTTTTTGAGCTCTTTTTACGATTTGCTGAAAAATGCATCAATGCTTAAAAACTGTCATCAAGCTAACATTAATCACTAACATTTGAGAACTAACATTAGTTACTAACATTATTTACGTTGCTATTTAAAATGATGTTATTTACTCAAGCGAACTCGCAATTTCAGAATTAGACCTATTAAACCAACATGCTGATTTCCATAAACTATTTGAACCTGTTTTGTGACATAAACTATTTGAAACTATTTCACGACTACTGAAAAAAAGAATTAAATACAGTATATTTCATAACTAGTAATCACCAACTAAGATTAATTACAATTGATATTCCATGTTTGTAGAAATAGATTCAATCAGTCCAGTTTATGCATTCCAAAGTCATTCCAATACATACTATGAAATATCAAGTGAACTACTGCTTATACATCAAATTAAACACAAAGAAACAGGGGAAATTCAGAAATCCATTCCAACAACTCTTTACTTCCTTTCCTTTAATTTGAGAGCTTTAGAACGTGTACCTGGATAACGGAAATACAAGAAGATGAAGGAGCAGTCATCAACAGTAATAACACAGCAACACAGTGACAGAACAACCCAGTGACAGATTAAAAAGGAAGGAACCAACAGAGTTCCAGCAACACCCAATGAAAAAAGTAGCCAATAACCAATAGCAAACTCAGGAAGAACCAATTGAAACCCCAGAAATACCAAACAACAACACCAATGAAACAACAACAGTACTAGTTCTGATATTCAGCAGTAAAAGAAAAGACTCACTTTTCAGTTTCTTAGCTCTCCAAACACTGAACCTTTTAGGATTAAAAACCAGTCTCCTTTTTACTCTCAAATTAATGAACTTTTAAATGTTAAAAATCCAGCCTAAACTCTCTGAAAAAAAGACTGAAAGAGAACTCCTCTTTTTTTTTCTTCAAAAACCAGCCACTTTTCTCTCTTGAAATGACCCTATTTATAACCCAAAAAATGGTATGGGCAACATATTTTAATCAATCCTTTTTAAGCTTTTCATACCATTATGTTTTATTCCCCACACTTGCATGCCTTGTTCCCCACACTTGCATGCCTTGTTCCCCACTAGCAAATGTCTTGTTCCCCACTATGTATTAAACAATGTCTTATTTTAATATTATTAGTGCTTAGTGGACAGAGCACTCAAATTAATCATTTTTAAAACTTTAAATCCCAAAATACCCCTGAAACTATTGAAATTACCATTCTACCATATCCGCTATATCCAATCCTCCTAATCAGTTAACCAAACTATAGCAGTTATAACCAATCTTAATTGAGAAATCCTAACAATTGACTAATTAAACACATAAAACCAACTCCCAATCAACAACATTAGGACAATTCAACAAGGCCAGATTCATATCAGAACAAACTTAACAGAACAAACAAGTATATCCAAATCACTAAACACAATCATCAATTAAACTCAAAACAGTAGGAAATTCATCAAAACGCACACACATATAATTTCAACGAATATACATTAGGATACTTCATGCGAAAACTTTATCAAAATGAACCAACATTAAAACGAAACCACAAATAGATCCGTGAATAGCATAGATTCGAGGTAAGAGATATGACCTTTACTACTGCACTTTCTTGCTCCGTTACGCATAGTGAAAATGAAACTCTAAAGAAAAAGCAAACAATCCGTGAACGAGCTATGGCTGACCTTTATGCTAACGATCCGATGTCGAACAATGCTGAACTTCCGATGAAACATAGCTTCGTTCACAACACTGTTTCGACGTTTGACTAACAAACACGGACTCGGACGGAACCTCGACGCACTCCCTCGACGTACGACTGAGCACGACCTCGGATGGTTGTTCTCATTTTGGACTGGAGGGTGGCTGGAAAAGGTGAGGCAGGCTGTTTCAGGTGGTCGTTGGACGTCGATGAAGAAGGCTGGCCAGTGGCCAGCAGTGCAGCGACAGGCGGACTGGCTGGAGCTCACGACTGGAGGGTCGTTGGTTCGAAGAAGAAGAAGGAGGGGGCGGGTGGTTTAGGGTTTTTGGATTGGAAATAAAAATGAAAATGGAGAAGGGGGGGTGGTCGTTTGGGCTATGGGGCAGACCGGGTCGTGGATGAGGTATGAGCTGGGTATCTGGGTTTCAATTTCAAAGGGGAAGAGAAATTGTTTGGGATGATGGACTTTAAATTGATTTGGCCCAAATATGACTTAACACTCTTTTATTTTGCCTTTCTTTTCTTAAATTAATAAAACTAAAAAAATCCTAAATTAACTTATAGGACTAGATTAATTTATAAAAGTACTAACTAACTTTTAATAACAATTAACACACACAATCAAATAAAATCACATAACTTGGAAATGAAATGTTAAAAATGCAAAAAATACATTATTTTGTGATTTTCTTTCTCTTAAAAACAATACATGGTTCAATTAATTCCTAAGTGCACAATTAAATCTTAAATGTGCTTGCAACATATATTTTTGTATTTTTAATTAATTAAAACAAACTAAACATTCACAGACAAAAATAATTATCCAAAATGTCACGCAAAGTTCTCAAAATTGTACCCAAAGGCAATTTGTTTTATTTTTCGATTTCTTTGGGAGTAGTTTTCGTGAAGCAAAAATCACGTGCTCACAGCTGCCCCTCTTTGTCCGAAAACACAAAGAGTTTTCGTTTAAAGATAAAGTGAGCGGATACGAGCAATTTTTGCCTGTTGGAATACTCCGTGTGAAGCATTTTTTGAAAAGATTTAACCGAACCTTTGCTTCACAGGTTTCCTACATATCCCTGGCTAAAAGGGAATCAGGTTAATGTAGTTCGGGAAGTTTTGGTAGCTGGGACTACCATGGGACTGCAATGTTACTGTTGTTGCATGCTGTTATTACTGCTTTCCGACCTCCTTACTACACCATTGCTAGAAAGAAAACAAAAGGCTAAACTAGACTAATGATTACAGAATCTTATCTATCTTCGACTTGCTCTTGTAGTCTTCTTTCAGATTTCTGAAATGGGATTCATGCTGGGGGTATTTTTGTTGTAACCCTCCGCATTACTGACTTCTGGCTTGATCTTGAAATGTATTCCTCTGTTCTGCAGGCGGGCTCCTGACTTCAACTTGAATGTGTACTCCTTTGTTCTACAGGCGGGCTCCTGACTCCAACTTGACTTTAAAAGATAATACGGCCTCCATTCTCCAGGCGGGCTCCTGACTTCTTCAACTTCAAATATATAACACCTCTATTCTCCAGGCGGGCTCCTGACTTCATCAACTTAAATTTTAACAACCTCCATTCTACAAGCGGGCTCCTGACTTCTTCGACTTAAAATTATAACAACCTCCGTTCTACAGGCGGGCTCCTGACTTCTTTGACTTAAAATTATAACAACCTCCATTTTACAGGCGAGCTCCTGACTTCAACTAAAACTCAGAATGTAATACCTCCATTCTCCAGGCGGGCTCCTGACTTCAACTACAACTCAAAATGTAATACCTCCATTCTCCAGGCGGGCTCCTGACTTCAACTACAACTCAAAAACATAGCACCTCCATTCTCCAGGCGGGCTCCTGACTTCAACTTCAACTTGAAATGACAACAACCTCCATTCTCTATGCGGGCTCCTGACTTCAACTACAACTCAAAATGTAATACCTCCATTCTCCAGGCGGGGCTCCTGACTTCAACTTCAATGTGAAATGACAACAACCTCCATTCTCCAGGCGGACTCCTGACTTCAACTATTTCGTAAAATATAATACCTCCATTCTTCAAGCGGGCTCTTGATTTCAATAAACCTTAGAATATAACACCTCCATTCTCCAGGCGGGCTCCTGACTTCATCAACTTCAAATATAACGACCTCCGTTCTAACAGGCGGGCTCCTGACTCCTTTAACTTAAAATTAACAACCTTCGTTCTACAGGCGGGCTCCTGACTTCAACTATAATTAGAGATATAACACCTCCATTCTTCAGGCGGGATCTTGACTTCGACTACAATTTAAAGATATAACACCTTTATTCTCCAAGCGGGCTCCTGACTGCAATAACTTCTTAAAATATAACACCTCCATTCTCCAGGCGGGCTCCTGACTTCAATAGCTTCTTAAAAATATAACACCTTTATTTTTCAGGCGGGCTCCTGACTTCGACTACAACTCAAAAAATATAACACCTCCATTCTCCAGGCGGGTTCCTGACCTCAAAAATTTCTTAAAGACATAACACCTCTATTTTCCAGGCGGGCTCCTGACTTCAACAACTTCTTAAAAATATAATACCTCCATTCTCCAGGTGGGCTCCTGACTTCAATTATGACTTAAAATCGCGTTTTATTGCTGTTGCTCCTTCCTGCCTTCTGAAACATTTTCCTTCTAACTTGAAATTATCTTTTTAGAACTGCTTCCCTCTAAACTGGTGTTTTATTCCTCTGAAAACTGCTGGGGATAATACCGATATTTTATTCACAAATATGTTATTTTCCTTCTTCAAAGACTACTTCCTTTAAAGCTGGTGCTTTCACTTCTCTGAAACCTGCCGGGGATAACTCTACTAGGGAATTGTCTTCCTTCTTTAAGACTAGTTACTTTCCTCCTCTTAACAATGGTGGGGATTATACTGATTCAAAGACCACTACCCTTAAAACTTGGGTTATCTTGCTTTTTCCAAGATTGCTTTCTTTAAAACTTGTATTGCCTTCTCCCGTAAACTGTTGGGGATTCCACTTCCTTTAAAACTTATGTTATCTTCCATATTCCCCAAGTGGCTATCTGATTTCAAGAAAATTTTTGCAATGAGAGAAAATTTTCTGCCCCAGTTTGATAATCTTCTTTGTGGCCATGTCTTCCCGCTGTCAATAACATTTCCTGTCCCTGCTTCAAATTAAAGAAAAATTTGTTAGTTTAAAACGTGGTGAGTGGTCGTGCCACTCGTGCTGGGGATGGTTTTTCCCTTCTTCCTTTCCCTGCTTTGCGCTTTATTACAAAACTTGCTGGGGATGATATTATTTGCTGGGGATGATATTCCTGCCGGGGATGGTTTTTCTTTTCTCTTCCTTCCCCGCTCTGTGTTGTCCGACCATCGCGGAACTTGGTCGATAATCTGTCGGAGTTGTTCCTGCATCTCGCAAATCTGCTGGGGATCCTCTTGGAATTTGATCCATAACTTTTCAACTGTTGTTTTTTCTGTTTTTTTTTTCAATTTCCCCTGGAAATTCGGTCCTCCTGGAATCTAGACCCATTCATCATTTGGTCTTGCGACAAACGTCTTTTCGCTTTGTCGCCTTATCTTTGGCCCGTACTATCCACATTGTGTTTTTGCACCATCTGGCAACTGGTAATAAGCTCTGAAAAATCCTTTTCAAAAACAAACTGCTGGGGAGATAAAGTCTTTAGACCAAGAAATGAAAAAGTGATGATTTCAAAAGATAGAAAAAGAAGAAATCTTTCTGAACAAATGCTGGGGAAAAGGAAAGAAAAGAACTTATCTGAATGATATAACTGATCCCAACGATCATGTCGTGTATTCCGAATTAATCAACCCAGTCTATTTGTATCAATCAATCTTTCGGACGGCCTCATCTTGCTGGGGATAAACAGGCACTCAACTCTTTGCCAAATGCGGATCCTTTCCGCCAATCTTGTCTTGTTGCCTCATAGTACCCTTCGAGGGGTTTTCACTGCTAAGACTCTCTCATTTCTCTCAATTCCCGTCGCCTTATGGTGCATGTGAAGGTTTTCACCGATAATACTCTCTCGTTTTATTTCTCTCAACTTACATCGCCTTATGGTGCCTGTGGAGGTTTTCACCGATAAGACTCTCTCATTTTATTTAATTTTTTCCAGCTGGGGATCAGAGTGTTACCGATATGACTCTCTCTGTTGGGGATTCTTTCGGCTACCAATTCATTTCCAGCTTATGATCCTCTTCTCTGTTGGGAATCAGAGTGTTATTCCCGACTTCCGTTTGCATGACTTGGCACTTCTTGGATACTGATCGGGAGGTCTTTTTTGGACATCAATATGGGTTTTTGTGTATGGCTAAAAGAAAAAGGGTAAAAGGTTCAAAATAATTTTGATGGGTAAAACATTACAACTCTTGGAATCAACTTTCTTTCCCAAAATTATAAACACAACTTCTGCCCCAGTTTTTCTTGCTTGGGGATTTTTTGTTTTTTTGTTACACTATGACCGAGTTGTGATGCGCCTACGTATCCTCTTTGAGGAATCAGGTCAAACGTAGTTCCCAATTCCTTTATTTTTCTTGTGACTTTTCTTTTTGTCTTTATTATCATTATTTTCTCTTCTCTTTTCTTTCATTTTCATTACTGATTCCAAAAGAGGGGTATGCAAGAATAAATAAGGCTCAAAAGGAGAAGCAAAGGTTAAAGTGTTTGGATAGAAGAAAGAATTGCCTCCGTCATTTCATTCTCCGATAAATTCCAAGTACAAACAGACAAACATCAATTGCAATTAAAGGAATTACACATAATATCTCTTGACTGCATCAGAATTGATAGCCATGTCGACGCATTTCCCTTCGATATCTGTTAAACACAGAGCGCCAATGGATAACACTCTGGTTACAATGAATGGCCCTTGCTAATTCGGGGCAAACTTTCCTTTTGCTTCGGCCTGATGTGGCAGGATTCGTTTTAACACCTGCTGCCCCACTTCAAATTTTCTGGGGCGCACCTTCTTGTTGTAGGCTCTTGCCATTCTCCTTTGATACAATTGGCCATGGCATACTGCTGCCAATCTCTTTTCATCAATCAAGTTCAACTGCTCCAATCAGGCTTTGACCCATTCATCATCATCAATCCTAGCCTCAGCGATAATCCGAAGGGACAAAATTTCAACTTTCGCCAGTATTACTGCTTCAGTTCCGTATACTAACAAATACGGAGTTGCACCTACTGAAGTACGCACAGTAGTGCGATATCCCAACAATGCAAATGGTAGTTTTTCATGCCATTGTCTGGACCCTTCAACCATTTTCCTCAGTATCTTCTTTATGTTTTTGTTGGCTGCCTCAACTGCTCCATTCGCCTTGGGACGATATGGGGTGGAATTGCGGTGTGTAATCTTAAACTGCTGACATACCTCTTTCATCAAATTGCTGTTAAGATTAGCACCATTATCCGTGATGATCACCTTTGGGATTCCAAATCTACAGATGATATGGGCGTGAACAAAATCTACCACTGCCTTCTTGGTTACTGACTTGAAAGTTTTAGCTTCAACCCACTTAGTGAAATAATCGATGATCACCAGAATGAACCTATGCCCGTTGGATGCTGCTGGCTCAATTGGTCCAATGATATCCATGCCCCAGGAGACAAATGGCCATGGTGCTGACATTGTATGCAATTCTGTCGGCGGAGAATGAATCTCCATGTATTTGACACTGATGGTATTTCCGCACGAAACTGATACAATCACGCCCCATAGTGAGTCAATAGTACCCTGCTCGAAGAATCTTCTTCGCCAATACATATCCACTCATATGTGGCCCACAAACTCCAGCATATACCTCTGTCATAACTATCGTGGCTTGACTAACATCTATACATCTCAGCAATCCCAAATCTGGTGTTCTTTTGTACAACACTCCTCCACTAAGGAAAAATCCATTTGCCAATCGCCGAATGGCTCTCTTTTGATCTCCGATGGCCTGCTCCGGGTATATCCCCATCCTGAGGTATTCCTTGACATCATAAAACCATGGTTTTCCATCCCGTTCTTCCTCTAACGTGTTGCAATAAACATGCTGATCACGAACCTGAATATGCAACAGGCCAACATGAATTTTGTCTAGGTGGTGCAACATTGATGCTAAGGTGGCCAAAGCATCAGCAACCTCATTATGAACTCTTGGTATGTGTCTGAACTCCACTGATCGAAATCGCTTGCTCAGATCGTGCAAACATTGTCGATATGGTATGAGCTTCAAATCCCTTGTTTCCCATTCACCCTGAATTTGATGCACCAGGAGGTCCGAGTCTCCTAAGACCAAGACGTCCTGGACATCCATGTCTGCAGCTAACCGTAAGCCCAAAATGCATGCCTCATATTCAGCCATGTTATTGGTACAATAGAAACGTAGCTGTGCCGTAATAGGATAATGATGTCCTGTTTTAGAAATAAGTACCGCTCCTATTCCAACTCCCTTCGCATTTGCGGCTCCATCGAAAAAAGCTTCCATCCTGGTTCCTTGGTTATTTCCAACTCATCTATATGCATCACTTCTTCATCAGGAAAATACGTTCTCAAGGTCTCGTATTCTTCATCAACAGGATTCTCAGCCAAGTGATCAACCAATGCTTGGGCCTTCATGGCCGTCCTCATCACATAGATGATGTCGAATTCTGTGAGTAATATCTGCCATTTCACCAATCTCCCTGTGGGCATAGGCTTCTGGAAAATATACTTCAATGGATCCAAGCGTGAAATGAGATAAGTAGTATATGATGACAGATAATGCTTCAATTTCTGGGCCACCCAAGTTAGGGCGCAACATGTCTTCTCGAGTTGAGTGTACTTAACCTCATAGCCTGTAAACTTCTTGCTAAGATAATAGATGACTTGCTCCTTCCTTCCTGTAATGTCGTATTGCCCCAGTACGCAGCCAAACGAATTCTCCAGGACCGTTAGATAAAGAATTAACGGTCTTCCCGGCTCAGGTGGAACCAACACAGGTGGATTTGATAAATATCCTTTGATTTGGTCAAATGCTTCCTGACATTCTGCCGTCCATTCTACCGCAACATCTTTCTTCAGTAGCCGAAAAATGGGTTCACAAGTTGCTGTGAGTTGAGCAATAAACCTGCTGATATAATTCAACCTTCCCAACATACTCATTACTTCTATCTTGTTCTTCGGCGGTGGCAAATCTTGGATGGATTTGATCTTTGACGGGTCCAACTCAATGCCTCACCGACTGACGATGAATCCCAACAGCTTTCCAGATAAAACACCAAATGCACATTTGGCCGGGTTGAGCTTAATATCGTACCTTCGAAGTCTTTGGAAAAACTTCCTTAGGTCTACTACGTGGTCCTCCTGATGCTTGGATTTTATGATCACATCGTCCACGTATACCTCAATCTCTTTGTGTATCATGTCATAAAACACAGTAGTCATTGCTCTCATGTACGTTGCCCCAGTATTCTTCAAACCAAATGGCATTACTCGGTAGCAATAAGTCCCCCACGTCGTAATGAAAGCCGTCTTTTCCGCATCTTCTTCATCCATCAGAATCTGATGATACCCCACATAGCAATCCACAAAAGACCCGATCTCACGTCCAACACAATTATCGATCAAGATATGGATGTTGGGTAATGGAAAGTTATCCTTTGGGTTTGCCCTGTTCAGATTGCGATAATCGACACACACCCTGATCTTCCCATCTTTCTTCGGCACTGGCACCACATTAGCCAACCAATCAGGATATTAAGTGACCCGAATAACCTTTGTTTGCAGCTGCTTGGTTACTTCCTCTTTAATCTTCACACTCATGTCTGTTTTGAACTTCCTTAATTTTTGCTTGACGGGAGGGCATACCGGGTTAATGGGCAATTTGTGAACCACTAAATCCGTGCTTAAACCCGGCATGTCATCATACGACCATGTAAAAACGTCTTTGAACTCAATAAGTGCTTTGATTAGTTCTTCCCTGATATTCGGTGCAATGTGGATGCTTATTTTAGTTTCCCTGATATCAACTGCATCCCCTAAGTTGATGGCTTCTGTGTCATTTAAGTTGGGCTTGGATTTCTCTTCAAACTGGCTTAACTCTCTGTTTATCTCTTCGAAAGCTTCATCCTCATCGTATTCCGATTCATCATCATAATCGACTTCTTGTACAATTAGACTGGGTTGAAGATCCGTTGTACATGCCATGTCACTATAACCAATACAAAGAGAACTGTTCAGAAAGAGAAAAGAAGAAAACAAAGTTAAAACAAAATAAGAAGAACAAAAGCTTTCACTTTATTAAAATACGGGATAACAGAGTTTGACACTTTGCCGAATACAAAACAAAACTGGATTACAACCCTGGAATAATCCAAAAAGACAAGAAAAGGAAAATCAGAGCCCACTACCAAGACTCCCTCCAGGTAGGAAGAGGAGTAGCCATCCAATTGTTGATATTTGTCCTAGGCCCCACAAATTGTACATCTAACCTACTGGACCCTTCTCCAGCTTCTATCATGTTGACATCGGCGAACAACCTTTCAAAGCCCTTATTCAAATCTCCATCTGGCCCAATTAGTGGTCCGAGAACTTTCGGGACCGACAACTTTCTGATATTTGCTCTGAGAAATGATCTGGATAGGCGCGGGATTGGCTTGGGAAAGACCCAGACTCTTTTCTTCAACTTGCGGGCCCGCCTCACATCCGCCACTATAGGCTTGAACCCTAACCCAAAAGTATCCAGATTTTGGGGCAAAGAAACCGGCTGATCAATACCCTGAAGATCATCCCCTAAACCTTTGCCTGGCACAAACCCGTTCTTCAACATCTCCGAGGCTACCATGATAGTTGCAGCTGCGATCCTGGGAAGTGGAAGGTCCTCGCCTTCAGAAATTTTATCCACTGAAACCGTATCGAAAACCTGGTAAACCCACGGTCCCTTATCATCATCAGTCTCTATGAAGGGTACGATGGCATCACTTACAGAGCTTGTATTGTCTTCCCTATGTACTACAATCTCTTGCCTATCCCACTCGAATTTGACCATCTGATGTAATGTAGAAGGCATTGCTTTGACGGCGTGGATCCAGGGTTGCCCCAACAGAAGATTATATGACACTGCCACGTGTAACACTTGAAACTCCATGGTGAACTCGACTGGACCAATTGTTAATTCAAGTATGATGTCACCTACTGTGTCTGTACCACCACCATCAAACCCTCAAACATAGATGTTGTTCTTGTGAATCCTATCACCATCGACCTTCAGTTTTTCAATGTGGCCAAAGGACAGATATTGGCGCTGGACCCATTATCAATTAGTACTCGAGTGACTACCGAGTCTTCACACTTCACAGTCAAATAAAGGGCTCTATTATGTTCTGTACCCTCCACGGGCAACTCATTGTCTGAAAAAGTGACCCTGTTGACCTCGAAAATCTTGTTTTCTATTTTTCTCCAGATGGTTCACAGAGATCTTATCCGGAACATCGGCTTCATTCAGAATTTTCATCAATACCTAGCGATGCTCGTCTGAATGGATCAACAATGATAACAATGAGATTTGTGCCGGGGCCTTCCTCAACTGCTCCACAATGGAATAATCTTGCGCCTTCATTTTCTTTAAGAATTCTTCCGCCTCTTCCTCGGTAACTGGATTCTTTGTCGCTACTGGATTGGCCTTTCTTAACTCTACGGGAGCAAAACACCTTCCCGAACGAGTTAACCCCTGTGCCTCACATATTTCCTCCACAACTTCCTTCCCCTCATGCATTACCATTACTTGACTGTAGCTCTATGGCACAACTTTCTCGCTGATTATCGGCAACTGCATTACTGGCCTGATAACAACTGGTCCTATGTATGCCCCCTTCATGGCTACTGGCTTGCTTGATATCCCTTGCACCGTTACTTTGACCGGCTCTGGATTCTTGGAAACATCAGACGAACTCTTCCCCATCACCACCGCTGGCTTGCCTTTTACTCTTTCTGACTCTACTACCGCTTATCCACTGATCAACTTTTCTTTCGGACTGGCACAGATCATCATTACCGTTTGTGAGGGCTTCTTGAGCTTCCCTCCTTCGTGCACTAGTTCGATCATGTGGGCTTCATGGTGTGCCGGCAACAAGTTCTGATTGATGTTAGGTGCCTCTGACTCCTGGACCTCGATCCTATTTGTGTCAATAAGATCTTGTACGACAGTCTTCAACTTCCAACACTTCTCAGTATCATGCCCGGGAGCCCCCGAACAATATTCATAGCTTACCGAGTGGTCCAGATTTTTGGGAAGGGGAACTGGCAATTTGGGCTCCATAGGACTCAATAGGCCTAATCGCCTCAATTTGTGGAATAGAGTAGTATAGGTTTCTCCCAGCGGAGTGAATGTTCTCTGCCTCTGCACCCTTTCATTCCTGAAAGTCTGATTCCCACGGAAACCTGGTCCCGAAGGATTCCTGTAGGCCTTTGGTGGTGGATATGTGTTTTGTGGAGGTAGATATGTGTTTTGTGGAGGTGGATATGTGTTTTGTGGAGGTGGATATGTATTTTGGGGAGCCAACGCACGCCATTGCGGGCGGGCCGGGGGCTGGGTGTAAGTTTGGGCGTGATGGACAGAGAAATGGTAGGTAGTAGGGCTGTGGAGGGCCGTATGTAATGTGTGGGTAATTTTAGTGATGAGGTCTAGGTTGGTAGTGAGGGAGGGGACCTCTGGATATGGACCAAGTACCTGCCTCGATTTGTGACATCTTCCCTTTTCTTCTTTTCGAGCGCACCTCCCGTGCCGCTCTGGATGGCTTGAGTGGGCTTTAATCGCCAAATAGCTCAGGATTTTGTTGGACTTAAGTCCCTCTTCAATCATACCGCCCATCTTTACTACTTCGTTGAAAGATTTTCCAACTGACATCACCAAGTGACCAAAGTAAGTTGGCTCTAGAGTCTGCAGAAAGTAGTCCACTATTTCCCCTTCTCTCATCGGAGGATCAACTCTTACTGCCTGCTCTCTCCAGTGGAACCTAAATTCTCGGAAGCTTTCCCCGGGCTTTTTTTCAAGTTTCAGCAATGTGAGACGGTCAGGGACGATCTCAAGGTTGTACTGAAAGTGACCTACAAATGCTTGTGCTAAATCGTCCCAGGTGTACCACCTACTCGGATCCTGTCTTGTGTACCATTCCAGTGCAGAACCGCTCAGACTTTGACCAAAGTAAGCTATCAGCAGCTTGTCTTTTTCCCCGACCCCTCTCATCTTACTGCAAAATCCTCGCAGATGTGCCATTGGATCACCGTACCCCTCGTATAGATCAAACTTTGGCATCTTGAACCCTGCCGACAATTGAATGTCTGGGAATGGGCACAGATCTTTGTAGGCCACACTGACTTGGTTGCCTAACCCATGGATATTCCTGAAGGACTGCTCCAGGCTTTTAAACTTTCGAAGCACTTCGTCTTGCTCTGGGCTCTTAGCCGGCTTTTCAGTCTCTCTCGGGATCTCAAAGTGAGTATTATAAGTATGAGGCTCGGGCGCTTTGAAGGTTGGTTCAGGGGGTAATATTGGTTATCGTGAGCCTGAAACAACGGCTCGCTGGATGACCTTTGCAGCATGGCTGGTGGGGGTGCTACGAAAACAGGAACATTTGGTGGAGGAGGGTTCTGATCGGGTTGTGAAGCTTGGGGATCATAGGCATTTCTTCTCTGATAGTAGCGATGAATGGGGAAGCTTGTCGAAGGGCCGGGGGGAGGGTATTCCGGCGTGTGTCCTGGTGGAAGAGTGGGAGTAACGGGAGGGCCAGGCACTTTTTGTACCCTAGCTAAGGCCAGCTGCATTTCTTTCATCTCCTGTCTCATCTTATCCATTTCCTCCTTCAACATTTGATTCTCCGTCCTTTCATCCTCGACACTTTGGTCTGAACTAGTCATGCTTTTTAGTATGGGCCCTTTGGATCTTGTTTGGTAATGGTAATATGCAGAACGTTCTAACAAACTAACTGGTTGGAAATCTCTGGATCAACAACAAACTTGTTAGCGTTAGAGTTTAGCACATATTGCAATTTCACGTTGGGGGATGCAATGTTCCTAGGCAGTTTAACCATTTCTAACATGTCTTTGCTTCGACCGCATGCATCATTCTGGCTTACTTTGTTTGTGCCTCGTTTAAGTGTTTCTGAAACTTTCTTTATTTCTCTTTTTATTTCCTTATTTTCCTTTCTTTTATTCACTTTTCCCTTTCTCTTTTCTTTTTAGTGGTGGTCGAATCTTATGTGGATTGCCTACGTATCATGTCCCCGCATGAATCAGACCGGGCGTAGTTCTACCACAAGTGCGGAAAATAAAGACACCATTTTTGGAGTTTCCAACCTTTACTAGCAAAACGATTTATTACAAGGCAAAACATTTTTGAAAGGGAATTGACAGACTTGATACAGACTACAGACTTTGTGCCAAAAAGGGAAATACAAACTCCGACGAACAAAAGACTCTGAAGACAAGGAAAATACAGACTCAAACTATGAATGTTTCAGAGTTTTGAATTTTGGCGCCTGCGGGGCGTCGTTCGGCCTTGCCGCGGGTTTTGGTGCAAGGCCCCTTTGCAAATCTTTCAAATCTTCCATGATCTGGTGGACATAAATCATTATTGAAGCAAAACGTTGGTACGGGACATATCCTCACAAGCTAGGCACTTTATGGTGATGTAGTGCTCGATATCGTCGATTCTTCCCTTGATTCTGTCCCTTTCCATAAGCAATCGCTCTATTTGTTGATTCCGCATCCCCAGCATTTGCGCGTTGCAAAGGAGTTGATCCTGAAACTCATTCATCTGTTTCTCCGTTCGGACCATTAGATCATAGTAGCGCTTCCTATCTGCTCTGGCATCTCGAGTTTGTCTGAAGATCCGCTATTTGAGAGTGGATATTGTTTCTCTCAATATAGCGATGTTCCTTTCGTAGCCCCTCTTCATTTGTTACATAGACCGTGCTCGTTCTTCTGCCTTCTTTAGCCATTTCACCTGGATTTTCGCTAGACCAGCTTTAGATTTTTCCAGATCTTCTTGATACTCGAGGACTTTCTTCTTTAGACCGTTTATGAGCCTTTCATCGGCCCGACATCTCTTCGGGTTTCTAGTAGCTATTTTCATTTCCTGGATTTGAGCTTTGAGGACCTAATTTTCTTGAGCTAGTTTTCTTTTGTCTCCCTCATCTGCAGCGATATGCAAATCTTTCTCAAATTTCAAATCTATAACTTGCTTCTCCAACTTGCCTATTGCAACCCTGTACTCGTGTTCTTTAGCTAACCAATCCCACTGTTCTTGCGACACCTTGACGAATTCCTGGAGATGGGGTCTTTTAGCCGGCCTTTCGTGCTCAAGTTCTCTCATGTACCAAGCAAGGTATCCTGGTGCCACTTCGCCTTTGGCTTGATCCTGCACGCAAGTATTTACTTTTAAACATTGGCATTCGCTCCAGATCTGAAGGAATCTTGCTTCAGGGAACTGTCTGTTAGGGCTAATCTCAATTACTTGAGCACTAAGATCTTCCTCCTGTGGCACGGTTTGGCATCTCCCGAGTTATCTCAAAACCCGATATGGCGCGTAAGGCTGAATGCTCTTGAGCCCCATCAATAGAAAGTGGGTCTTAGCTGCCGACATATGGATGACCTCGTCAACGGGAAACCATCCTAGCATACACTGTATTTGGCTGGCGATGAGGGTCCGAAAGAATGATGTCCATGCCGTAAATCCCTCGGGTAGACTGACCCCCTTGATTCTTGTGTAGAACTCTTCTATGCAAGTTTTCTTCGATGAGCCATAACTCAAGAGCTGGGAACGGTGGCAGAGATGCTCAGTCATCCATATTTGTAGCAACAAGTTACACCCCTCGAAAAAGTTCCCTCTGGCTTTGCAGGCTGTGAGAGCTCAGAAGATATCAGATACTATCATAGGCGCAAGAGTGCTTTTATCTTGAATGAGCAAGGTACTGACGACCCTGGCTATTTTCAGATCAATGTTTCCGTCTTTCCTTGGAAATACCAAAAGGCAAAAAGGTTATCATAAAAGCCACTCGCCTATGCTCGTCCCATTTCTGACAGTTACTTTTGCTGCATAACTTGTTACCCGGGTTGTTGAATCCTCCGACATGACCGTATCTGTCGTATATGAAGCGCGGATTACAAAAAACCTGCGACCAGATCTGGGTTATGGACCGTCCTAGGTATCTTTAACGAATCTAAAAACCGATGCACAGTGACAGCTCTTGGAGCAACCAGGTATTTTTGCCTCAACGAAACTTCAGCATTTCCGATGTACCCGGCTATTTCCTCCAAAGTCGGTGTGAGTTCAAAATCGGAGAAGTGGAAGACATTGTGTGCCGAGTCCCAGCAGGTGACCAAAGCTCTTATGATATCCCCCCGAGGCTGGATTTCCAATAAACCCGTAAGACCTTTTAGATATTTCTTGACCTCTTCTTGCCCTTCACCACCTAAATCATCCCACCATAGCTGCAACTTGAAAGGGATTTTAGTCATTATTGAAAAAGGTTCATTTTGCATCGTGCTCATCCTGCACATTTATTAAGGTGATTAAGAAATAAATTTATTTGACTCAACAAATTGACTATTTTTTAATTTTCCACAGATTAAAAGGAAGATCCGGTTCTGCACACGGCTTTTCAGCACTTCGGGAACGAAGATTTTAAAGCTGGGTGAGTCAACCGGTCAAAAATCCAAAAATGACTAAAAGTGGCCGTTTATGCAAAGTCAGCCTTCCGGCATCCCTTTCGGGAACATTCGGCTATTCTTTCCAAAAACGGCATCACCCGACTTATTTAATTAAAATTTGACATTTTTGGACTATTTTTTAAAAGGGGAGGTTAGACCCGATGAGGGTTGCCTACATATCCCGCACCCTATGAGAATCAAACCGGTGTAGTTCGGGTAGATAAAACAAACTTCTGTTGAAAACAAGACTCTTTTCAATGGCAAATAAAACCATTTTTCATAAACAAAACCCTTTTTTTTTCATTTTCTAAAAAATTCGACAGAGTTCGACGCTATTTGGACATTGATTTTTTCAAAACAGGTAATTAACTACCTCTATCTCTCTTTCCTCAAAGTAATCAAAAGCCGGTCAGCATGCAAGTCCGAAGCAAACAAATGCACAGGTAGCAAATTGGATGCATCAGGATGGTCTTTTGTCGTTTTGGTATACCTGTCCTAGACAGACCCAACCCCTGTGTTGAGCCTCCAAAGTCAAATGCACATGATGCAAACAAACGTTCCTACTAGGGATCCGACATGAAGCTGAGTTATTCTAGGTTTGTAACCTGGGTATTTGTTCTAGACTGGGTACCTGAGCGGACAACTCGAGTCGAGGAGGGGGCTACATATTGGGGACCCGCGGGATCGTCCGGCTTTGTAACTTGTCCGGCCTCTTTCTTATTCCAAGGTATGACACTAACAGAATAGGGAGTCCGGCGAGCAAGCACATCCCCGAAGGTAATAAGAGAAGGGTTTCGGCACAGTTTATATATAGTTCAGATAATATCAAAGCGGTAAAAGCAGCATTTAGCACATTAAGTCCAAACATGTAAAAATCAGACAATAAACAAAGCCAATTATAACAATTATTCCAAGCTCGAATTCTTGAACCCTGAACCAGAGATTCTGGGTTTATCCCCAACAGAGTCGCCCGAGCTGTCACACCTCCTTTTTCACCTGCGTCCGCAGGGGCATAGGGGGAGTTTTTCCAATTAAATGACAATCGAAATGGGATTTATTATTTAATTCAGAGTCGCCACTTGGGAGATTTATGGTGTCCCAAGTCACCGGTTGAATCCCGAATCGAGGAAAAGATTGACTCTGTATTACAGTCCGCGAACCAGAAATCCGAGTAAGGAATTTTGTTAACCCGGGAGAAGGTGTTAGGCATTCCCGAGTTTCGTGGTTCTAGCACAGTCGCTCAACTGTCATATTCGGCTTATTTATCTGATTTTAATACATGTTGAACCTATGTGCAAATTTTAACTTTTTACCGCTTTTATTATTTTTTAATGAGAATTGCAACATTGTGAAAATACATCTCGAACCACGTCACATCAATGCACCCGTGGTCATTGACATGTTCCGACTCCATTGAGATTTGGATTTGGATCACATAAATGTGAACCCGAGTTTAAGAAAGTACTTTATTTAAAGCGTGCCGGAAGTGACTTGCGCATTATTATCTTTTGGGAAAGGCCGTGAAATTCTCTAGACGGCCTATCCCTAAATCTAAGTATTTTAAGACAAATATTTATTGAGCGCCCCGCAATTTTTTTTTTCGGCGAGGCTCATCTCATTTTTTATTCAAGGATATCGTAAAACGACTATGATTTTCTATTTATTTGTCTCTAAGAATAAAGAAAATCCTAATCAATTAGTATTAAAAGTTCGGGCTTCAAGTTCAAGTCCGGGTCCAAACAAAAGGAAACACCTTCTAGTTTGAACCCGCTACCTAACTTAAGATCCGCCGCCTGCCGTTGTAAATATTAACAAACCAGCTACCATTTCGATTCAGTTCAACTTTAGCTTTATTATATGAATTGGACTATTGGAATTAACTATGTGGAATACCAAGCCATTTTTTGAGATCTTTTTACGATTTGCTGAAAAATGCATCAATGCTTAAAAACTGTCATCAAGCTAACATTAATCACTAACATTTGAGAACTAACATTAGTTACTAACATTATTTAGGTTTCTATTTAAAATGATGTTATTTACTCAAGTGAACTCGCAATTTCAGAATTAGACCTATTAAACCAACATGCTGATTTCTATAAACTATTTGAAACTATTTCACGACTACTGAAAAAAAAGAATTAAATACAGTATATTTCATAACTAGTAATCACCAACTAAGATTAATTACAATTGATATTCCATGTTTGTAGAAATAGATTCAATCAGTCCAGTTTATGCATTCCAAAGTCATTCCCATACATACTATGAAATATCAAGTGAACTACTGCTTATACATCAAATTAAACACAAAAATACAGGGGAAATTCAGAAATCCATTCCAACAGCTCTTTACTTCCTTTCCTTTAAATTTGAGAGCTTTAGAATGTGTACCTGGATAACGGAAATACAAGAAGATGAAGGAGTAGTCAACAACAGTAATAACACAGCAACGCAGTGAAAGAACAACCCAGTGACATATTAAAAAGGAAGGAACCAACAGAGTTCCAGCAACACCCAATGAAAACAGTAGCCAATAACCAATAGCAAACTCAGGAAGAACCAATTGAAACCCCAGAAATACCAAACAACAACACCAATGAAACAACAATAGTACTAGTTCTGATATTCAACACTAAAAGAAAATACTCACTTTTCAGTTTCTTAGCTCTCCAAACACTGAACCTTTTAGGATTAAAAACCAGCCTCCTTTTTACTCTCAAATTACTGAACTTTAAATGTTAAAAATAAACTCTCTGAAAAAAAGACTGAAAGAGAACTCCTCTTTTTTTTTCTTCCAAAAACCAGACCCTTTTCTTTCTTGAAATGACCCTATTTATAACCCAAAACAGGTATGTGCAACATATTTTAATCAATCCTTTTTAAGCTTTTCATACCATTATGTTTTGTTCCCCACACTTGCATGCCTTGTTCCCCACACTTACATGCCTTGTTCCCCACTAACAAATGTCTTGTTCCCCACTAGCAAATGTCTTGTTCCCCACTATGTATTAAACAATGCCTTATTTTAATATTATTAGTGCTTAGTGGACAGAGCACTCAAATTAATCATTTTTAAAACTTTAAATCCCTAAATACCCCTGAAACTATTGAAATTACCATTCTACCCCATCCGCTATATCCAATCCTCCTAATCAATTAACCAAATTATAGCAGTTATAACCAATCTTAATTGAGAAATCCTAACAATTGACTAATTAAACACATGAAACCAACTCCCAATCAACAACATTAGGACAATTCAACAAGGCCAGATTCATATCAGAACAAACTTTATAGAACAAACAAGTATATCCAAATCACTAAACACAATCATCAATTGAACTCAAAACAGTAGGAAAGTCGTCAAAACGCATACACATATAATTTCAACGAATATGCGTTAGGATACTTCATGCGAAAACTTTATCAAAATGAACCCACATTAAAACGAAACAACAAATAGATCCATGAATAGCATAGATTCGAGGTAAGAGATATGACCTTTACTACTGCACTTTCTTGCTCCGTTACGAACAGCGAAAACGAAACTCCAAAGAAAAAGCAAACAATCCGTGAACGAGCTATGGCTGACCTTTATGCTAACGATCCGATGTCGAACAATGCTGAACTTCCGATGAAACACATCTTCGTTCACAACACTGTTTCGACGCTTGACTAACAAACATGGACTCGGACGGAACCTCGACGCACTCCCTCGACGTACGACTGAGCACAACCTCGGATGGTTGGTCTCGTTTTGGACTGGAGGGTGGCTGGTCTCGTTTTGGACTGGAGGGTGGCTGGAGAAGGTGAGGCAGGCTGTTTCAGGTGGTCGTTGGACGTCGATGGAGAAGGCTGGCCAGTGGCCAGCAGTGCAGCGACGGACGGACTGGCTGGAGCTCGCGACTGGAGGGTCGTTGGTTCGAAGAAGAAAAAGGAGGAGTCGGGTGGTTTAGGGTTTTTGGATTGGAAATAAAAATGAAAATGGAGAGGGGGGGGGGGGTGGTCGTTTGGGCTATGAGGCAGACCAGGTCGGGTATGGGGTATGGGCTGGGTATCTGGGTTTCAATTTCAAAGGGGAAGAAAAATTGTTTGGGATGATGGACTTTAAATTGATTTTGCCCAAATATGACTTAACACTCTTTTATTTTGCCTTTCTTTTCTTAAACTAATAAAACTAAAAAAATCCTAAATTAACTTATAGGACTAGATTAATTTATAAAAGTACTAACTAACTTTTAATAACAATTAACACACACAATCAAATAAAATCACATAACTTGGACATGAAATGCTAAAAATGCAAAAAATACATTATTTTGTGATTTTCTTTCTCTTAAAAAAACATGGTTCAATTAATTCCTAAGTGCACAATTAAATCTTAAATGTGCATGCAACATATATTTTTGTATTTTTAATTAATTAAAACAAACTAAACATTCACAGACAAAAATAATTATCCAAAATGTCATGCAAAGTTCTCAAAATTGTACCCAAAGGCAATTTGTTTTATTTTTCGATTTCTTTGGGAGTAGTTTTCGTGAAGCAAAAATCACGTGCTCACAACATGTTATAGAAACAAATGAAGAAAGGGACCCAGATGGGTCAATCAGTCTTATCCGAGAAGGCGGTGACTTTAAGGTTGCAGTTACACTTACTCCTATCATGGTTCAGACTTAGGCACCTATTGATGTTGAGGTAACTGCATCAGTTCCATTCGAGGTGGAAGTAGCTCTGCCCGCAGCCACCTCCGCTCCATTTGAAGTAGAAATGGTCGCACCTTTTACTATGACGGTGTCAACCACACCCCCATTCAACTCAAAAGCAATACCCTAGGATTATGTCGCCGAGGCTTGGCGAAAAAGGAAGACTAAGATAGAGGAATCCGATGCCGCACAGGGAATGGCTAGAACCAGAAGAGTCTACACACCTGAACACTTAGGAGGTTCAAGTAAGGATGCCACTGCTAGGTAGCCTGTCATTGAGACTAGACCGAATGACATGTGGAGGAAAGTACATGCGAAAGAGTATTATATTATTGATCACCTGAACAAAGTCCCTGCTCAGATATCTATCCTATCACTATTACAGAATTCAGAAGCACACAAGAACGCCTTGATGAAAGTACTAAGCGAGGCTTATGTACCCGATAATATCACTGGTGGAGAAATGGCCAACATGGTTGGTCAGGTGCTAGAGATCGATAAGATTATCTTCTATGAAGATAAGCTATCGCCCGAAGGTTTAAATCATAATCGAGCATTGCATATCACAGTACAATTTGAAGACAAGTTCATTTCTAGGGTCCTGGTCGATGGAGGGTCGAGTCTAAATATTTGTCCATTGGACACCCTGAAAAGGTTGGACAAAGGTTGGACAAATGTTTCCACAAAATATGGGCTGGAAGCATGAATGTAAAGGCTTTCGATGGGTCCTAGAGGGCCACTATCGGGGAAATCAACCTTTGCTTGCAGATGGGACCAACTTGGTTCGACGTTGAATTCCAAGTGCTTGACATACCAGCCTCATATAATCTTTTGTTGGGCCGCCCATGGATCCATGCTGCCGGGGCCGTGCCCTCCACACTGCATAAAGCCGTAAAATTCAAATGGAACCGTCAGGAGGTAATCATTTATGGAGATAGAAGTAACCCCATATACACTAGTCAAACTATCCCGACCATTGGACATAGAAGAAGGCTAGGAGGAGAAACCTATCACAACATTGAACTGGTCAATGCCATCGAGAAGGATAAGTGGTGGAGTAACAAAATAGAAAGCATACTAGCATGGTCCGAGATATGAACCCGGCAAAGGGTTGGGAAAGAACCTCCAGGGTATCACCAAGCCGATACGGCTGAAAAATCATGGTACCACCTTTGGGCTCGGATACCAGTATACATGGCAAGAGTACAGGGAGTGGTCACCTCCATGGTGCGGACCATATTAGCCTCTTGAGCAAACCAGTACCACGTTTGGAACAAGCTTTCCACCAGGCTGACACAATATGGGGAACCGCAGAAGAAGAAGCATTAGCTGGGCTGAAGGATCTGTTCTTGGAAGATGAGGATATGGACTGCAGTGCCATAATTGAAGAGGAGGAGGAAGAAGGCCTCACCATTCAAACTGTGGCAAAGGGAGCTATTCTCAGAAACTGGACCGCCACACCATCCCGAGCCTGCTGAGTCACTGGGTATCTTAGTAGAATTCATAGCCGTTCTAGGCATTTTAAATTTCCAGCAATTTTGTTTTAAGATTTCTTGTTTCAGAATAAATGCTCGATCCACCGAGCCAAGCTTTGATTGAACAATTTTCTCAGTTTTAATCAAATGCATTTATCCTTTATCATTATTCATTACTATTTTTATACTTTTCCCTTATACAGTGTTATTATTACTTTTCCTGATGAACCAGTGACCGTGACATGTAATGAGGTAGCTCAACATGAGAATAGTGACTCAGAGGAAGAGGATGAGATACCCGAGGAAATTGTTAGAGAAGTTGAGAATTTTGAGAACAAGCCTAAATCCAACTTGGACGAAACAGAAGCAGTAAATTTGGGAGGCGCCGAGACCGTCAAAGAGACCCGCATCAGCATTCACTTGTCGCCAACAGAGAAGGAAGAATACATCCATTTTCTAAAGGAATATAAGGATATCTTCGCATGGTCATATGATTATATGACCGGTTTCAGCACATCTATAGTAGCTCACAAGTTGCCTACCAATCCCATGTGTCCGCCAGTCAAGCAGAAACTTAGAAAATTCAAACCAGACATGAGTTTAAAAATCAAGAAGGAAGTTACCAAGCAAATCAAAGCTAAGGTTCTTAGGGTGGTTGAATATCCAACATGGTTAGCTAACATTGTGCCAGTTCCAAAGAAATACGGGAAGGTTAGGGTATGTGTTGATTATCGGGATTTAAATAGAGCAAGTCCCAAGGACAATTTTCCACTATCGAATATACACATCCTGATCGATAACTGCACCAAGCATGAAATCCAATCCTTTGTAGATTGCTTCGCAGGTTATCACCAGATCTGGATGGATGAAGAAGATGCCGAGAAGACAACTTTTATTACACCTTGGGGTGTATACTATTACAAGATGATGCCATTTGGTCTGAAGAATGCTGGGGCTACTTACATGAGGGCCATGACAACCATCTTCCATGATATGATACACAAAGAAATATATGTGTATGTGGACGATGTCATTATTAAATCCAAGAGGGCCGCAGATCACATAGTAGACTTGAGGAAATTCTTCGACAGGCTCAGGAGGTACAATTTGAAGTTAAACCCCACAAAGTGTGCATTCGGGGTTCCCGCAGGAAAGTTATTGGGATTCATTGTTAGTGGCCGAGGGATCGAGTTAGATCCGACTAAAGTCAAAGCTATTCAGGAGTTACCACCACCTAAAAGCAAAAATGATGTGATGAGCTTCCTGGGACAGCTCAACTACATTAGTCGATTCATAGCACAGTCCACAGTAATATGTGAACCCATCTTCAAGATGCTGAGGAAGGATGCCAAGACAAGTTAGATCGAGGATTGTCAGAAAGCTTTTGACAAGATCAAGGAGTACCTGTCCACATCACCAGTTCTGGTCCCGCCAAAATCGGGACGACCTTTGCTACTCTATGTATCTATATTAGATGGAGCGTTTGGATGTGTTTTAGGACAACATGATGAGACAGGAAGAAAGGAGCAAGCCATATATTACCTGAGTAAGAAATTCACACCTTATGAAGCACGTTATTCTCTGCTCGAATGCACTTGCTGTGCTTTGACCTGGACAGCGTAGAAATTGAGGCATATATCTCATATCAAGGATGGATCCCCTGAAGTATATATTTCAGAAGCCCATGCCTACTGGGAAGTTGGATAAATAGCAGCTACTACTGAATGAGTTCGACATCGTCTATGTAACTCAAAAAGCGGTCAATGGACAAACATTGACCGATCACCTTGCTGAAAATCCGGAGGGAGGATAATACGGACCCTTGAAAACGTACTTTCCTGATGAACAAGTATCATTCATAGGAGAAGACATTACTGAAGCATATGACGGTTGGAGGATGTTTTTTGATGGAGTCGCAAATTTCAAAGGAGTAGGCATTGGAGCAGTTTTGGTGTCAGAAATGGGTGCATTATCCCGTATATGCTAAACTCAGATTTCCCTGGACCAAGAATATGGCGGAATATGAAGCCTGCATACTAGGGCTCAACATGTCAGTCGACATGAACATTCAGGAATTGCTAATAATCGGCGACTCGAATTTGCTTGTGCACCAGGTACAAGGATAGTGGGACACCAAGAATTCCAAGATATTGCCTTATGTTCACCATGTGTAGGAATTGAAAAGGAGGTTTACAAGGATAGAATTCCGATATGTACCCAGAATTCAGAATGAGTTTGCCGACGCATTAGCCACTTTGTCATCCATGATACAACATCCAGATAAGAACTGTATTGATCCCATTCAGGTGATGATCCATAATCAGCCGGCATATTGTGCTCATGTCGAGGAAGAAGCAGATGGAAAGCCTTGGTTCTATGACATTAAGGAGTACTTATTAAAAGGAGAATACCCGGAGCATGCAAATCACACTCAGAAACGCACACTCCGGAGATTGTCAGATCACTTCTTCCACAATGGAGGGAACTTGTACAGAAGAACTCATGATTTGGGTTTATTAAGATGTGTCGACGCAAAAGAGGCTTATAAATTACTTGAAGAGGTACATGATGGGACCTATGGTCCGCACATGAATGGTTTCATCTTGGATAAAAAGATACTCAGGGCCGGTTACTTCTGGATGACCATGGAGATGGATTGCATTCAGTATGTCCGCAAATGCTTTCAATGTCAAGTGCATGCTGATATGATAAAAGTGCTGCCGAATGAGCTTAATGCAACAAGCTCACCTTGGCCATTCGCCACCTAAGGAATGGATGTTATTGGTCCGATTGATCCCACTTCTTTGAACAGACACCATTTTATTCTGGTAGCCATTGATTACTTCACAAAATGGGTAGAAGCCACATCTTACAAAGTTGTAACCAAGAAAGTTGTTGTAGATTTTGTCAAGGATCGTATTGTCTGCCGATTCGGAGTTCTTGAGTCCATCATTACTGACAATGCCGCCAACCTCAACAGTGGTCTGATGAAAGATATATGTGAAACTTTCAAAATCAAGCACAAGAATTCCACCGCCTACAGACCTCAGATGAATGGAGCCGTAGAAGCCGCCAACAAAAACATTAAGAAGATACTAAGGAAAATGGTAGAGAATCACAAGCATTGGCATGAGAAGTTGCCCTTTTCTCTGTTAGGGTACCGCACCACAGTTCGCACGTCAACCGGGGCAACCTCCTACATGCTGGTCTATGGTACCGAGGCTGTCATCCTAGCCGAGGTGAAATCCCTTCTTTAAGAATCAAACAGGAAGCTGAATTCAGCGATGTAGAGTGGATAAAGAGTCACTATGAACAATTGGCCCTTATTGATGGAAAGAGGATGAACGCAATATGTCACAACCAACTTTATCAGAACAGAATGTCTAGAGCTTTCAACAAAAGAGTCAGACCAAGACAGTTCGCACCAGGGCAGTTGGTATTGAATAAAATTTTCCCGTATCAAGATGAAGACAAAGGGAAATACTCTCCTAACTGGCAAGGTCCGTACATTGTTCATAGGGTCGTGACAGGAGGAACACTCATACTTGCGGAAATGGATGGAGAAATTTGGCCAAAACCAATCAATTCAGATGCAGTCAAGAGATACTATGCTTAAATTATTTCACATTCTTTTCTGATATAATTGAACTACGCTTGACCTGATTCCCATTTAAGAGGGGATACGTAGCCAGCCTTATGGGTTCAATCATATCTTAATAAAATCTTCATTTCCCCCAAGAGCAGAAACTGGGGCAGAATTTTGAGGAGGTCCTCAAAATTCCGGAGCGAGTCCAGCCAACGCCAACATGTGCCCGGAAGTTAGTAATCAGTCAAGAACTGGGGCAGAATTTTGAGAAGGATTCTCAAAATTCCGAAGAAGATTCAGTCGGGTCCGCCGTCCTCAAACAGTTAAAAAAAATCATCTACCAAACTGGGATAGAATTTTGAGGAGGACCCTCGAAATTCCAACATAAGAGAGCTGCAATGCCTTTGAAATGTGTCACAGTCGCTAAGTTCATCAAAAACTATTTGATATATCAATACGCTTCCAAAATGATTCTATTTTATCAATGAATGCATGTTTTTTTCGAAAATTCTATTTTCACAACGGTCAGGTTCTACCCAGGGGAACTTGAAGGGGGGCTTTGAAAGCGAAGTAGAGCAAGGCCGGCAGACGAGATACGAACCAACCGCCCTTTACAAAACTTACAATTTTTCTTTGGATGCAGGCATGGTGAACATAATAGAAGTATTCACAAGCATACACATACCAAAGTCCTAACAATCAAGCCACCAAACACTGAATATACTTGTCACGACCCTAACCCGGACCCAGTCGTGATGGCACCACACTTCCCATTTTCCAATTATTGATAGTTAATCATTTAAGAAATGGTCTAAACATGATAAAATAAATATAGAAGTGATAAAGGAGTAGAGGCGCGGGTCTGCCGATGCCAAGTAGCTACCTCGTGAACTCCGAATGTCCGCCGGGAGCTCTCAACTCGTACTGGCAGGATCAACAATGCCTAAATCTGCACACAGGGGTGCAAGGAGTAAAATGAGTACTCCAACTGAGTGAGTAACAAATGTAAATAAAAACTGAAAGCAAGAAATCATGTAAGGCTCAAAACATTCTATAATGAAGCAGTAAAACCATTTAAAATCAGTAAATCAGTGAAAGATAGGTAAAATCCTTTAACTCAAATGTAGTTTCATGAAAGCCTTTTTCAATAATTAAGTAGGTAATTGACAGTCAATTATGAAAAGTAAACACATAAAGGCTCGCCCCTCGGGCATAGTGTCAACAAATCCGCCCCTCGGGCAATCATCTCAGAACAGTACTATCCCCTCGGGCAATCACATAGAACAATACCAGCCCCTCAGGCTCAATCTCACATCACAATGGGTACCACGCTCATTGGGGGTGTACAGACTCCTAGAAGGGCCCCTTACGGACCAAGCGCAATATCAAGCCACCTCGTGGCATCATCACTAGGTCCTCGGCCTCATATCAATTAAGCCACCTCGTGGCATCCATATCTCAGGCCCTCGGCCTCATAATCAGTATCAAATATTTCCTCACAACATAGGCCCTCGGCCTCACTTAGTCAAAAATCCTCACAAGCCACTCGGGCAATAGTAAAATAGTATTTCTCAGCCCAAACATCATTCAGAAATATCATTTAAGTATTAAAACTGAGTAAACATGGCTGAGTACCGAAAAAGTGGAAAATAACATGACTGAGTTCAAGTATAAAGTCAAAACAGAGGAAATACCAGTAAAAATCCCCGAAGGGTTCAAATAGTTGGCACAAGGCCCAAATATGCCATTCAGCCCAAATAATGATGATAGCAAATAGTTTTCAGTCAAATAGGTGGTAAAATCATCAATCGGGACGGACTGAGTCACAATCCCCAATAGTGCACGACCCCACGCTCGTCATCAAGCGTGTGCCTCACCTCAATATAGCACTACTATGTGCAATCCGGGGTTTCAAACCCTCAAAACATCATTTACAATCATTACTCACCTCGAACCGGTCAAATCTCTAGCTCGCGATGACTTTGCCCCTCGAATCGTCCTCCACGCACATCGAATATATCCAAAATCAGAACGAGGGCGTCAAAATATGCTAAGGGAACGAAGTCCAAGCAAAAACAATCAATAAAGGGCACAAATCACGAAATTACCAAAATCCGACCCCTGGGCCCACATCTCGGAATTCAATAATTTTTACATCAATAGATTCCTTATCTCCCCACGAGTTCATACATATCAAAATTTCTCAAATCTGACCCCAAATGATCCTTCAAATCCACAATTAAAGGCCTAAGTATCCAAGACCTAGTTTCCCCAATTTTTCATCATTAATTTTCATAATTTCTAGTTCTAATCCGTGAAATAATAGCATAGGAACGAGTTTTAAGTCCAAATCCCTTACCTTAATAAAGTTTCCTTGAATTCCCTCTTTCAAATCGCCTAAAAAGCTCCCAAAGCCGAAGTAGAAATGGTGAAAATAGCTCAAAATCGTGAATAAAATAACTTATATGTTCTGCCCAGGCCTTTTCGCATCTGCGGTCCTTCAACCGCATCTGCGGTACCGCATTTGCGGTCATTATTCCGCTTCTGCGGGAATCACTTAACCAGCCACATCCACATTGCGATCATCCTTCCGCATCTACGACTCTGCAGATGCGGTCCTCTTAGCCGCTTCTGCGGTCCCTGACAAATCCCCATAATCCGCTTCTGCGGCCACTCTCTCGCATATGCGGCACCACACCTGCGGTCCCCAAACCGCAGGTGCGAAAACACCAGAAGAAGCAATTTCAACAGCTGTAATAACATCTCAACTTCTCCGTTAACCACCCGAAATCACCCCGAGGCCCCCAGGACCTCAACCAAAAGCACAAATATATTCCAATACCTTATTCAAAGTTGTTCCAATCACCAACATACCTTAAACAACATTAAATCACCCAAAACACATCGGATTCAAGCCAAACTTTCTAAAATCTTCCAAATTACGCTTTTGATCAAAAACCCAACCAAACCACGTCTGAATGACCTGAAATTTTGCACACACATCCCAAATGACTCCACAGAACTACTGCAACTCTTGGAATCCCATTACGACCCATATATCAAAATCTCGCCTACCAACCAGAAATCGCCAATCTATCAACTTCGCCAATTCAAGCCTAAATCTATTCTGAACCTCCAAAACTCATTCTGATCGCACTCCTAAGTCCCAAATCACCTCCCGAAGCTAATCGAACCATTGGAACTCACATCCGAGCCCTCTAGAACATAAGTCAACATCCAGTTGACCTTTCGAACTTAATCTCCCTCAAAAGAGGCTAAGTGTCTCAAACCTTACCAAATTCATTCCAAATTCGATCCGACCAACCCGAGACCACATAACATGGATAAACAAAGCATAAAGAAGCATAAATGGGGAAAATGGAGCGGTAACTCATGAGACGACTATCCAGGTCATCACATCCTCCCCAACTTAAATAAACGTTCATCCGCGAACGAATCAAGAAACATACCTGAAGCCTCAAACAGGTGAGGATATCTGCTCCACATCTCCCGCTCGGTCTCCTAGGTAACCTTCTCTATGGGCCGACCCCTCCAGTGCACTTTTACTGAAGCTATATCCTTTGACCTCAACTTCCAAACCTGACGACCCAAAATAGCTACTGGCTCCATATCATAAGTTAAATCCTCATCCAACTGAACCGTGCTGAAATCCAAAACATGAGACGGATCCCCAATATACTTTCGGAGCATAGAAACATGAAATACCGGATGCACACTCGATAAGTTGGGTGGCAAAACAAGCTCATAAGACACCTCCCCAATCCTCCGAAGAACCTTAAAAGGCCCAATAAACCGAGGACTCAATTTACCTTTCTTCCCAAATCTCATAACACCCTTCATGAGAGAAACCTTTAACAGAACCTTCTCACCAACCATGTAGGACACATCTCGAACCTTCCTGTCAGCATAAATATTTTGCCTTGGCGTTGTACGAAGCCTCTCTTGAATCACCTTCACCATCTCTAAAGCATCCTGTACAAAATCAGTCCCCAATAGCCTAGCCTCGCTGGGCTCGAACCAACCAACTGGAGATCTACACCGCCTCCCATACAAAGCCTCATATGGAGCCATCTAAATACTCGACTGGTAGCTGTTGGTATAAGCAAACTCTGCAAGCGGTAAAAACTAATCCCATGACCCTCCAAAATCAATGACACAAGCACGCAACATGTCCTCCAATATCTGAATAGTGCGCTCGGACTGCCTGTCCGTTTGAGGGTGAAAAGCTGTGCTCAACTCAACCTAAGTACCTAATTCTCGCTACACAGACCTCCAAAACTGCAATGTAAACTGAGTGCCTCTATCTGAAATGATGGAACTGAGACACTATGCAAACAAACAATCTCCCGATATAGATCTCTGCAAACCGCTCTAAAGAATAGGTAGTACACATAGGAATGAAGTGCACGGACTTGGTCAGCCGATCCACAATCACCCAAATAGCATCGAAGTTTCTCAAAGTCCGTGGAAGTCCAACAACAAAGTCCATAGTGATCCTCTCCCACTTCCACTCGGGAATAACCATCTGCTGAAGCAAGCCACCTGATTTCTGATGCTTATATTTCACCTGCTGACAATTGAGACACCGAGCCATAAATCCCACAATATCTTTCTTCATTTTTCTCCACCAATAGTGCTGCCTCAAATCCTGATACATCTTCACGGCACCCGGATGAATGGAATACCGCGAGCTATGGGCCTCCTCCAGAATCAACTCCCGAAGCCCAACCACATTGGGAACACAAATCCAGCCCTGCATCCTCAACACCCCATCATTACCAATGGTCACATCTCTAGCATCATCATGCTAAAATCTATCCTTAAGGACAAGCAAATGCGGATCATCATATTGGTGCTCTATGATACGATCATATAAGGAAGACCGAGAAACCACACAAGCCAATACCTGACTGGGCTCTGAAATATCCAACCTCACGAACTAATTGGCCAAGGCCTGAACATCAACTGCAAGAGGTCTCTCCCTAACTGGAATATATGCCAAACTCCCCATACTCACTGCCTTTCGGCTCAAAGCATCGGCCACCACATTGGCCTTTCCCGGATGGTACAGTATAGTGATATCATTATCCTTCAGCAACTCCAACCATCTCCGTTGCCTCAAATTAAGATCCTTTTTCTTGAACAAATGGTGAAGACTGCGATGATCAGTGAACACCTCACAAGATACGCCATACAAGTAATGCCTCCAAATCTTCAATGCATGAACTATGGAAGCCAACTCCAAATCATGAATGAGGTAGTTCTTCTCATGGGGTTTCAACTGACGAGAAGCATAAACAATAACTCTGCCCTTCTGCATCAATACACAAACAATCCCAACTCCCGAAGCATCATAATACACGGTATATGAACCTGAAGCTGATGGCAAAACCAACACTGGAGTTATGGTTAAAGTTGTCTTGAGCTTCTAAAAGCTCTCCTCACACTCGTCCGACCATACAAATGAAGAACCCTTCTGAGTCAATTTGGTGAAGGGCGATGCTATAGATGAAAATCCCTGAACAAAACAGCGATAATAACCTGCCAAACCAAGAAAATTGCGAATCTCGGTGGCTGAGGACAGTCTGGGACAACTCTGAACCGCCTCTATCTTCTTCAGATCAACCTGAATACCGTCGGTGGACACCACGTGCCCCAAGAAAGCCACTGAACTAAGCCAAAACTCACACTTGGAGAATTTTGCATAAAACCTCTCCTCACTCAATCTCTACATAACTCTCAAATGCTCCGCGTGCTCCTCCTAACTATGCAAATATACTAGAATATCATCGATGAAGACAATGACAAACGAGTCAAGATAAGGCCGGAACACACTGTTCATCAAATACATGAACGTTGTTGGGGCATTGGTCACCCAAAAAGACATCACCAAGAACTCATAATGACCATAGCGGGACTTGAAAGCTGTTTTAAGAATATCCGAATCCCTGATCTTTATCTAGTGATAACTTAAACGGAGATCAATCTTGGAGAACACTCTCGCCCCTTGAAGCTGGTCAAACAAATCATCAATGCGAGGCAAAGGATACTTATTCTTAATTGATACCTTGTTCAATTGCCTATAATCAATGCATATTCTCATTGTGCCATCCTTCTTCTTTACAAATAGAACCGGCGCACCCCAAGGTGACACGCTAGGCCGAATGAACCCTTTATCAAGGAGTTCCTGAAGCTGTTATTTTAATTCCTTTAACTCCGCTGGTGCCATACGATACGACGAAATAGAAATGGGCTGAGTGCCCGACACCAGGTCAATACCAAAATCAATATCCCTATCCGGTGGCATGCCCGACAGGTCTGCAGGAAACACATTGGGAAAATCCCTCACAACTGGAACAGAATCAATACTGGGAGTCTCAGCACCGACATCTCTCACAAAGGCTAGATACGAAAGACAACCCTTTCCAACCATACGCTGAGCTTTCAAGAATGAGATCACTCTAATGGGAACATAATCAGTCACACTTCGCCACTCAATCCGTGGCACACCTGGTATAGCCAACGTGACTATCTTAGCATGACAGTACAAAATAGCACGACACAGTGATAGCCAATTCATGCCCAAAATGACATCGAAATCCACCATACACAATAATAAAAGATCCACACGGGTTTCCAGACCCCCAATAGTCACCACACACGACCAGTACATATGGTCTACAATAACAGTATCACCCACCGGGGTAGATACATGAACGGGTGAAGTAAGAAACTCACGGGGCGTACCCAAATAATGAGCAAAGTATGATAACACATAAGAAAAGGTGGAACCGAGATCAAATAATACAGAGGCATCTTTGTGGAAGACTAAAAACAATACCTGTAATAACAACATCTAAAGCAATAACATCGGGTCTGCCTGGAAGTGCATAGAAACGGGCCTGACCGCCACCTGATCGACCTCCCCCTCTGGGGCGACCCCTAGCTGACTGACCTCCACCCCTAGCTGGCTGGGCGGGTGGTGGTGAAGTAACTGGCGCTGAAGCTGATGACTGACCCCTCTGCTGAGATGAACTCGCAAGACGACGAGGGCACTATCTCCACATATGGCCCATCTCACCACACTCATAAAAACTCCCAGGTGTTGGAGAAGGGGACTGAAGGGAACCCCTCACACCGGGGTGACTAGCAGATGCACTCGGCATAGAAGAGCCCTGAACCGATGGAGCACGGGACGAACTCTGAGCTGGAAGGGCACTAAGTGATGACTTGCCCTGGTGAGAACTGTGAGAACCATGACCCGATAATGCCCCACGATAACCTGGGCGAGCTAGCTGAGCATGCCTGAATAGACAGCCTCTGCCATGCTGAAATTGACCCCTCGAAGGAGTACCACTATAACTACCAGATCCTCGAGGCCTTTTGGCCTCCCTCTCCTCTCACTCTTGGCGATGAACGGACTCAATATCATGGGAAATATCCATGACCTCCTTGAAAGTAGCACCAATCACCCTCTCCCTGGTCATGAGAATACGAAGCTGATAAGTGAGGCCATCAACAAACCTCCTAATCCTCTCTCTATCTATTGGAACCATCCAAATAGCATGACGAACTAGCTCGGAGAACCTTATCTCGTACTGCGTCATAATCATCTCTCCCTAACACAACCACTCAAACTCCCTACGCAGCTCCTCCCTGCAGGATTGCGGCACATACTTCTCCAGAAATAGAACGAAGAACTTCTGCCAGGTAAGGGGTGCTGCACCAACAGGACTACGTCTCTCAAAAGCCTCCCACCAAGTAAAGGCATCTCTCGAAAACTGATAAGTAGTGAAAGCGACCCCGCTGGTCTCCAGAATACTCGCCGTACGAAGCATCCTCTAGAACTTATCTAAGAAACCCTAGGCATCCTTGCCCTCTGCACCACTGAAGGTCGGAGGCTGCAGCCTACCAAACCTCTCCAACCTACGCTGCTCATCCTCTAGCATAGCAAGGACTACATAGTCCTGAGCAGCTACAACTGGTTGGGCTGGATATGCCCCCGGCGTTTGAAGTCCTTGCCCGACCTGCTCAGGCGTGCGAGCGGCGGGAGTCTGATTGCCTACCCCGACTTGAGAAGTAGCTGTGACTATAGTGGCTGAAACTGCTTGAGCTAGGATAGTGCAAACTGATAAGATCTGAGCCAAGGCCTCTTGAAGACTCGGAATCACAATAGGCATAGTTGGTGCCTGAGCTGGTGCTGCAGGAACGTCCATAACTGGGACTTGATCCTGAACTGGGGCAGCTGGTGGATCTACAGGTGCTGCTCTAGCTGCTCTGCACCTACCACGACCATAACCGCGTCCTCAGCCTCTGGTGGCCACAGTAGTAGCGCGTGTCCTCACCATCTGCGAGAGAGAGTAGAACAAAAGAAGTTTAGTACTCGGATCAACAAGTTCGCATGACAAGAATTTCAAGAATTTGAAGTCTTTCCTAAAGGTTCTGCAGCCTCTCGAGGATAAATACAGACGTCTCCGTACCGATCCGCGAGACTACTAAACCTGATCATGACTTGTGAGACCTTATAACCTAGTCTCTGATACCAACTTGTCACGACCCTAACTCGTACTCGGTCGTGATGGCGCCTCTCGTAAAGACAAGGCCAACTGACACTTCCCATTTTCCAATTATTGACAGTTAAGCATTTAAGAAACGGTCCAAACATGAAAAATAAATCCGAAATAACCATGATAACATAAATACGCAAAAGAACACCCATACACAACCCTAACCGGGGTGTCACTAGTCATGAGCATCTATAAGTCATAATACAAATCCGCTAAGTCAATAAACTAGTACAATTGTCTGAAAAGATATAGAAGTGATAAAGGAGCAGAGACACAGGTCTGCGGACATCAAGCAGCTTCCTCGTGAACTCCGAATGTCCGTCGTGAGCTCTCAACTCGCACTGGCAAGATTAGCAACGCCTGAATCTACACACAGAGGTGCAGGGAGTAAAGTGAGTACTCCAACTCAGTGAGTAACAAATGTAAATAAAGACTGAAAGCAAGAAATCACGTAAGACACAAAACATTCTATAATGAAGTAGTAAAACCATTTAAAATCAGTAAATCAGTGAAAGATAGGTAAAATCCTTTAACTCAAATGTAGTTTCATGAAAGCCTTTTTCAATAATTACGTAGGTAATTGAAAGTCAATTATGAAAAGTAAACACATAAAGGGTCGCCCCTCGAGCACAGTGTCAATAAATCCACCCCTCGGGAAACATCTCAGAATAGTACCAGCCCCTCGGCCAATCACATAGAATAATACCAGACCCTCGGGCTCAATCTCACATCACAATGGGTACCCGCACTCACTGGGGGTGTACAGACTCCTAAAGGGGCCCCTTACGGACCAAGCGTAATATCAAGCCACCTCGTGGCAACATCATTAGGCCCTCAGCCTCATATCAATCAAGCCACCTCGTGGCGTACATATCTCAGGTTCTTAGCCTCATAATCAGTATTAAATATTTCCTCACAACATAGGCCCTCGACCTCATTCGGGCAAAATCCTTACAAGCCACTCGGGCAATAGTAAAATAGTGTTTCTCAGCCTAAACATCAATTAAGTATTAAAACTGAGTAAACATTGCTAAGTATGAAAAAATTGGAAAATAACATGACTGAGTTCAAGCATAAAGTCAAAAATAGTGAGGAAATACCAGTAAAAATCCCTGAAGGGTTCAAATAGTTGGCACAAGGCCCAAATATGCCATTCAACCCAAATAATGATGATAACAAATAGTTTTCAGTCAAATACGCGGTCAAATCATCAATCGAGACGGACCAAGTCACAATCCCCAATAGTGCACGACCCCACGCTTGTCATTAAGCGTGTGCCTCACCTCAATATAGCACTACGATGTGCAATCCGGGGTTTCAAACCCTCAGAACATCATTTACAATCATTACTCACCCCGAACCGGTCAAATCTCTAGCTCACGATGCCTTTGCCTCTCGAATCGGCCTCCACGTGCATCGAATCTATCCAAAATCAGAATGAGGGCGTCAAAATATTCTAAGGAAATGAAGCCCAAGCGAAAACAATCAATAAAGGGCACAAATCCCAAAATTACCAAAACCCGACCCCGGGCCCATGTCTTGAAATTCAATAATTTTTACATCAATAGATTCCTTATCTCCCCACGAGTTCATACATATCAAAAATTCTCAAATCTGACCCCAAATGGTCTTTCAAATCCACAATTAAAGGCCTAAGTTTCCAAGCCCTAGTTTCCCCATTTTTTCACCATTAATTTCCATAATTTCTAGCTTTAATCCGTGAAATAATAGCATAGGAACGAGTTTTAAGTCCAAATCCCTTACCTCAATGAAGTCTCCTTTAATTCCCTCTTTCAAATCGCCCCAAAAGCTCCCCAAGCCGAAGTAGAAATGGTGAAAATAGCTCGAAATCGCGAATTAAATAACTTATATGTTCTGCCCAGGCCTTTCCACATCTGTAGTCCTTCAACCACATCTGTGGTACCATATTTGCGGTCATTATTCCGTTTCTACGGAAATCACTTAACTGGCCACATCCACATCTGCGATCATCCTTTCGCATCTGCGACTCCGCAGATGCGGTCCTCTTAGTCGCGTTTTGCGGTCCCTGACAAATCCCTATAATCCGTTTCTGCGGCCACTCTCTCACACATGCGGCGCCGCACCAGCGGTCCCCAAACCGCAGGTGCAAAAACACCAGAAACAGCAATTTCAGCAGCTGCAATAACAACTCAACTTCTCCGTTAACCACCCGAAATCACCCTGAGGCCCCCGGGACCTCAACCAAAAGCACAAATATATTCCAATACCTTATTCAAACTTGTTCCAATCACCAAAACACCTCAAACAACATTAAATCACCCAAAACACATCGGATTCAAGCCAAACTTTCTAAAATCTTCCAAATTACGCGTTCGATCAAAAACCCAACCAAAGCACGTTCGAATGACCTGAAAGTTTGCACACTCATCCCAAATGACTCCACAAAACTACTGTAACTCTCAGAATCCTATTCCGACCCCTATATCAAAATCTCGCCTACCAACCGGAAATCGTCAAACTATCAACTTCGCCAATTTAAGCCTAAATCTACTCCGAACCTCTATAACTCATTCCGATCGCACTCCTAAGTCCCAAATCACCTCCCAAAGCTAACCGAACCATCACAACTCATATCTGATCCCTCTAACACATAGGTCAACATCTGGTTGACATTTCCAACTTAAGCTTCCTCAAAAGAGGCTAAGTGTCTCAAACCTTATCAAATTAATTCCGGATTCAATCCGACCAACCCGAGACCACATAACACCGATAAACAAAGCATAAAGAAGCAAAAATAGGGGAAAACAGAGTGGTAACTCATGAGACAACTGGTCGGGTCATCACAATACCTCCAACTAAGGCATACTCTACCCTTATATGCTATTCTCTCTTTGCATGAGACTAATCCTTGACTCCACATTTGCATGAGTCTAATACTTGAATCCACATTTGCATGAGTCTAATCTTTGACTCCACATTTTCATGAGTCTAATCCTTGACTCCACATTTGCACGAGTCTAACCTCTGACTCCATGTTTGCATGAGACTAAGCTCTGTCTCCAATCTTACATGAGTCTAATCCCTGACTCCATATCTGCATAAGGCTAAGAATTGCCTTCCATTTTCATAGGACTAAGCCCTGTCTCGAATCTTATATGAGGTTAAGCTCTACCTCCATATTTGCATAAGGCTAAGCACTGCCTTCTCTTTGCATAAGACTAAGCTCTGCCCCCTTTTTGCATGAGTCTAATCCCTCACTCCATGTTTGCATGAGTCTAATCCTTGACTCCATATTTGCACGAGTCTAATCCCAAACTCCATATTTGCACAAGGCTATCCTTGCCTCATCATTTGCACGGGACTAAACACTGTCCCTTCTTTGCACAGATATCGCTCCATTTCTACTACTATCTACTTGCTTTTCAATCGGGCTAAGCTCTGCCCTCCACTTCGCAAGACTAAGCCTTGTCTTGTTACATCATATTATTTCATATCATGGGCTGAAACATCGCTAATCTGTCCAAAGGTGTCATAGTCTAAATGCACCATCCTCATAGCTGGAAGACACCATGCCATGGCCTGAGGATTTCTCAAATTTGCATATCATTATTCAAAGGCGTCATGGTTCGGAGGGACCATTTTCATGGCTCGAGAACACCATTTCATGGCCTGCGAATTTCTCACTAAACAATTCATGGCCCAGGACGTTATGGTCCAAGACGTCATCTTTAACTGTCCGAAGACAACCTTCATGGTCCAAAGGGAATCTGCATCATGTTTAAATTTTCGCAAATACGTTTGTCGCATCTTTTATCTGCAGGTAACCAGCAAGCAACCACTATCCTAGCAGGAATGATCTTGCTCCAAGTTCCCTCCAACTGTCCCGAGCCTTAATTGTTTATCATAGCCGCTTCCACATCTCGTGTCCGTTCTCACAATAATTTCATCGGCCTGCTCCGTAGGTGAATCCAGAACTGCCTGATTCCTGTAAAACCAGGGATATGTAGGCAACTCAAAAATTGGAGTTCGGCCCCTATCTTTCAAAACATCCCATCCGGTCAAAATTGGTCATCATTTCTTTACCCGAAAACTCTTTCATCCTTCCCGAGTAAAGAGGGGAAGCTATTGATACTCAATTTTTTCCTATATATTTTTTATATGCATAAATACCTTTGAAATAGCATATATATATATAAGCATGCACAAGATTTTTATAATTTTTCATAATTTTAAGGGTTTAAATTGATTTATTTTCTCCCTTTTTATTCATAACATCCCCAATAATTATTTACAAAATTATTGTTAGAATGACTTATTCATTTAATTTCTATACATATGCCAAAATATGGCTAATATATTTTTCATGCATTTTTATAATTACATTTAGTATTTTTTAAGCTAAATTGCATATAATTGTAATGTTAGCCCATTTTAATGTATAATTATATTTTATAGGTGTGAAATTGGTCCCTATATTTTTAAAATGATAATTATATATTTTAAATAATTTTGGTATAGAAAAAGTATTTTCAGAAAACTATTTATTATTTATTATAAATTAAAATAAGGAAAAGTGGCTATTTAAATCATAGCCAGATTTGGCTTTCAATTCTAGCCTAATTTTAACCCAACCCCAGCCCAATTTCCTACCCAATTAACCCGACCTAGACCTTATAAACTCCTAGCCAAACCCAGAAGCCATATACCCGGTCAAATCCTGACTGTTGATCTCCTAGATCAACGGTCCAAACGAGCCCTTTCCTTTTTTAATCCTAAAGACCACTAACCCTATCTCATTTCTGAGATTCCGCCGCCTTCAAACTCTCGCATCTCCTCTCTTCTCTCAACCTAACCCTAATACCCTTTAATCACCGCCTCCTTCTCCGATCATCTCCGACGACCACCTTTCAACCCCAAGCCTCCAATGGTTCCTCCATCGCCTTGCTCATCATCTCTGAGGCCTTAAAGGGCCCTAGGCTATGCCAATTTGTATCTGGGGTTTCTAGTTTGGTTGTTCATGGCTTCTTTGGTGTGATTTTGGGCAAAATCACACCAGATATGTTACGATCTTTGAAGTTTATAGCAAGTTCTTCCGTTTCTATTTAGGTTTCCTTTGAAACCCTAACTTTCGTTTGTATATCTCAGATCTGTGCTCCTTTTAATGATTTAAGTCTGTTTCTTTCTATGTTTTACACTATTCTCTAGCTTCTTTTGAAAAATCATTAACTTTAAGCCATTTTTACTTTCTTTAAAGTTAGGGTTTCTCAGAGTTTCTTCTACACTTGTTTAAACTGATTTCTCTTTATGTTTAAACCTCTTTCCTTGCATATCTTGACTGATTTATGTTCTTACTGCTTTTTAACTCGCCTATGTTAAAAGCCCTAATTTTTAGATCTTCTTTGTTTTGATTCTGTGTGTTAGCATGACTACTCGACTCTTGTTAAGTTTCTGTAGGTTACCATGCTTTGAATGGGTTTTATTGAGTCCTTAGTCTACTTGTATCACCTCTGTATGATTATATTCATCTTGATTTGTTCATCTCTTGCTGTCAATATTGCTGACCTTGCCTATTTGCTACGTCTGTTTGTCCTTCTCTATTTATATGTTGAAGTATAGAATCATGACTTCCTCTTGATTGATTCTGATTTCCTTAATTGATGGTTTGATTGAAAGATTTCTTTTGAAACCCTAAAATTTTAACTCGTCTGTTTAAATTGACGGATTCCCTACCTTATTTGTTGTGGTATTTTATTCTGACTGAATCCTTTCCTTAATTGGAGTTTACTGAACCTAGTCCTAATTGGCCACCCTATTCTTACTGAACCTTTACTCTTTCCTTACTAGTCATGTACTGATTTCTCTTGCCTTATACGCTACTGGTTTTTACCGTTTGAATTAATTCCCTTAACTTAAGGGATTACTGGCCTTGATTTTCTGACTAACTGATTCTAAGTTCCTTAATTACCATGCTACTATGATTCTTACCTTATTTTACTACCTTTTTTCAACTATAAAAACTCCAGTCTTTCATTAACACAGGACACAAACACTTGGGTCTAAAAACTATCTCTCATACTAAAAATCTCTGCTTTATATTGCTATTTGCTACTGTTAGTGGACTGCAAGCCAAGGCTAACCATTTGTGCTCTCTCTTGTTCTTTTCATTCTGCTTATTCTCCTCTTCACTGGTATGTCCTAGTTTCAATTCAAAGCTCCAACAACAACATGCTTCTCTTATTGTTTCAGTTTCTCTTGTTTCTAGTTTGCTTCTATTTGTGGTTCTGTTGTGAAATTTGTAGTTAAGAGTACATTATCAGCATGATATTATGTCATCCCCTTCCTTTAGGTCAGTGTATTGCCCCTTTATGTGTGTTTTTGAGCATTTCTTATCTCCTACTTATTGTGTACTTACTATCCTATATCCCATGAATTCCTAAATCCCTATCACCCCTCTATGTGGTTGTGTCTTTCAGGACTTGTTTTGTGACTATGCCAGTGTCAGCTATTTCTGAGCATGACTAAACCAGTCCTAGACCCTTGATGGGTTATGTGTTTGTAGTCAAATGCTCTATGTATCCCAAACCCTTTGACCCCTGTGTGTGATTACTAAATTTACTTGGTTTTGTGAACCAGCTATGTGTAAACCTGTCCTAAGGTGTTTTAACTTCTGTTCATCTCTTCAAACAAGTCTCTGATTATTTTACTACATTATTTTCAAAGGAAAAGACTTTGGTTAAATGCAGTTTCTTCTAAAACCTTTTTAACTTGTGTACATCACTTCTCACTCTACTCTTAGTCAATAAGTTCTACCCCCTCTAGTATCTGTACTACCTTGGGATCCTTTTGAGAACCCTCTAAACTCTGGCATACATGCTGGCCTTTCCACACTGCACTTGTTCAATCTTTGGTTGCTAAGTCTAGGTGTAAGCACTGCCCGGGGTCCTTGAGATCCTTAGGGAATTTTGATGCACCTAGACTCTGATTTGTCTATGGAATTGAGGCTTGTGAGACCATTGGAGGCTTTGGAACTTGGGCCTAATCTAAGGCTCCCTATAGAATAGCTTCTTGATTTTCTATTTTTACTTATGTAATTTATTCATTGGCCTGTAATAATTTGTAAACATATATTGGGGTATTTAGTAAAAAGGGTGGGTAGATGCATACTTTCTAGGGTAATATGAGTAGAAATCCTGCTCTTAGGACCTTACTTTTAAAGTCTGATTGTTTGCCTAAGTAGAAAACATGCTCATAGGACTTTACTCTTTAATCTGTTTGCTTTGCCTAACAGAAATCATGTCCATAGGGCTTTCCTTTTAAAACTTGTTTACTCATCAAGTAGAAACCATGCCTATAAGGTTTTACATTCTGTCATGTTTAGAAACCATGCACATAGGGTCCTAAACAATCGTGTCTTAAATTAGTTTAATAATAGATGCCATGCCTATATGAATTCAGTTATAACGAGTATTTTTGTATGTTGCTATACCTGCAAATTGATTAAAATCAGTAATCCGCCTAGATATCATGCCTATAGGAAGCCCTAATTACAATTCTGTCTGTTAATAAATCAACTTCATTATGCCTAGTTCATTTTTAATTGGTCTTATTAAGCATTAAGTATTTCCTGAAACATGTTCTTTCAAAACTACCTCAATCTCATTAGATATCATGCCTATAGGTATTGAAGGAATCTATTTCAAAATCTGTTTGTTTCTACATAGACACCAGTATTCTGCATATGGGCAAGCCTTTAGGGCATTTTCAAAATTGCATTTCTCTGAAACTGTCCCTGTCGCTTAACGTTTCTGATCCTAACAGGCTTTTAAAAGAGTCCCTAGGCAACCACTAGGGTGTAACTTCTGAGTCTAAAAAAGGGGTTGTCTGTTTCTGCATATTCACTTAGATATCCTGCTTTAGGACATTTTTTAATAAAAGAACTTAACTGTGCTTGAGTCATGCTGCTTGTGTGTTTGTTTAAGTGGGAAACTTTGAGCCTCTTATTTGCTCTCATTGTGTGTGAAAGCCCTAAATGCTTTTGACTGTCGCCTTAGAATTTTCGCCTTTTAAAACCTTAGGGGTACATCTAGAACCACCTATAGGTAAAGGTCCTAACTCCCTCCAGGACCATTAAGAAGGGATGGGTAGCAACACGTAATAGGAATCATTGACCAAACACTCGCTTTGCATAACCAATAAGGGGATGGGAAGGGTAGACATGGGATATGATGACTACACGTTAATGTCACATGTTGCCCCTAATTGAGGAGTGTTTACCGGACATTGCGTGGGGTGACCCTATAGGATAACCAACCTAGGACCCCTATTTACTAAATCCTTTCTTTATTGAAGTCTTTGTTTTACAACTTGTTCAAACCTTTATCTTACTACTTGAATTATCCCACGTTCTTTACTTGCAACTTGTTTAATTCAACTGTTTAATCCCACACCTCCACCAATAGTACTGCCTCAAGTCCTGATATATCTTGGCGACACCCGGGCGAATAGAGTACCACGAACTGTGTGCCTCCTGAATAATCAACTCACACAAACCATCTACATTGGGCACACATAGCCTGCCCTGCATCCGTAACACATTGTCATCCCCAATAGTGACATCCTTGGCTTCGCCGTGCTGAACCGTGTCCTTGAGGACAAATAGATGGGGGTTGTCATACTGATGCTCTCTGATATGATCATATAGGGATGACCAAGAAATCACAAAGCCAAAACTTGACTTGGCTCGGAAACATCCAATCTAACAAACTGGTTGGCCAAGGCCTGAACATCCAATGCTAATGGCCTCTCTGCTGCCGAGAGATATGCTAAACTGCCCAAGCTCTCCGCCTTGTGACTCAAGGTATCGACCACCACATTGGCCTTTCTGGGATAATATAGAATGTTGATATCATAATCTTTTAGCAACTCTAACCACCTCCGCTGCCACAATTAAGATCCTTCTATTTGAACAGATGCTGTAGATTCCAGTGGTTGGTATAGAGATCTCAGAAAAGACACCGTACAAATAGTGCCACCAAATCTTTAAGGTATGAACAATAGCTGCTAACTCAAGGTAATGGACATGATAATTCTTCTCATGTACATTTAACTGCCTAGATGCATAGGCAGTCACCCTACCAACTTGCATCAACACTGCTCCGAGGCTAATACGCAACACATCACAATACACAGTATAAAAACCCAAACCCGTAGGCAACACCAATATTTTGGCTATAGTCAGAGCAATCTTGAGCTTTTTAAAGCTCTCATCACACTCCTCAGTTCACCTGAATGGATCATCCTTCTAGGTCAATCTGGTGATAGGTGCTACAATAGATGAGAAACCCTCTACGAATTGACGATAATACCCTGCCAACCAAGAAAACTCAGGATCTCAGTAGCTGAAGATCGTCTAGGCCAACTCTGCACTGCTTTAATCTTTTCGGATCTATCTTAATCCCCTCGCTCGACAATACATGACCCAAAAATGCCATCGAATCAAGCTAGAATTCACACTTTGAAAATTTTGTATACAACTTCTTTTCTCTTAAGGGAAGCATGGTCCTCAAGTGCTGCTCATGATCCTCCCGGCTCCGAGAGTACACCAAGATGTCGTCAATAAAAACAATGATGAATGAGTCAAGGTAGGACTGGAATACACTGTTCATCAAGTGCATAATGCTACTGGGGCATTGGTCAGCCCAAATGACATCTCAAGGAACTCGTAATGACCATACCGAGTCCTGAAGATAGTCTTTAGGTCTGGCTCCCAAATATTCTACTGATGATAGACTGAACGCAAGTTAATCTTTGATAACACTCTAGCACCCTGTAGCTGATCAGTCATCAATGCATGGCAATGATATCTGTTCTTCATTGACACCTTGTTCAACTATCGGTAATCAATACACGTACGCATAGATTCGTCCTTTTTCTTTACAAACAATATTGGAGCACCCCAAGGTGACACACTAGGCCGAATGAAGCCCTTATTAAACAACTCCTGCAACTGCTCCTTTAACTATTTCAACTTTGCTAGGGCCATATGGTATGGTGGAATAGAAATAGGCTGAATGCCTGGTAGAAAATCAATAACAAATTCAATATTACTATCGGGCGACATGCTCGGAAGATCCACCGGAAATACATCTGCATAATTCCTTACTATTGGAACTGACTCAATGATAGGAGTATTAATACTGACATATCTCATGAAGGCTACATAAGCATTACACCCATTCTCAACCATCCGCTGAGCCTTTAGAAATGAGATAACCCTACTAGGAATGTAATATAAAGCATCCCTACACTCCAACCACAGCAACCCTAGTATAGCTAACGTTACCGTATTGGTGTGACAATAAAAAATAGAATGATAGGGCGATAACCAGTCCATGCCCAAAATAATATTAAAATCTACCGTACTGAGCAACAATAGATTGACTATGGTCTCAAAACAACCAAGAACAACTAAACATGACCGATACACATGGTTAACACCAATGGAATCTCCCACAGTATGGACACATAGATAGGAGAACTCAGGGAATCATGAGATATACCCAAATATGGAGCAAAGTAAGATGACACATAGGAATAAGTAGAGCCTGGATCAAATAAGATTGATGCATCTCTATGACAAACCAGAACTATACATGTGATGACTAAGTCGGATGCAACTACCTCCGTCCTAGAAGGAAGAGCATAATATCTAGCCTGGTCTCCCCCTCTAGGGTGACCTTTACCTGCCCGACCTCCACCTCGAGCTGGCTGTATTGGTGGAGTGGCAACTGGTGCGCTAATCACAACCTGAGAATCCTAAGGGCCTTGTGGAATACGTAGGCTTGAGTAGTCTATAGAGGTGCAACCCTCCTGAGTCTAGGGCAATACCTCACCATATGACGAGTGTCACCATACTCAAAACAAGCTCTTAGAGGACGTGGCTGCTGGAACTAGCTCGGGCCTAGTCGGCTGGACTGACCATTGAAAGCACCCCGTGCAAGAGGTGCAGTAGATAATGGCTGTGCATATAGGGTTCCTGAGGCTTGGGAGTAGCCAAAATACCGCTAGAAGTTGGAAGTGTTGAATGTACACGGTGACTCACATAGCCCTTACCATGACAGGCTACAACTGGGGCACGGGCACCACTATAAGTGCTAGAATCTCACCTCTTGGTCTCACTCTCCTCACTATCCCGAGCCTGCATACCCTCCAATCTCCTACTAATCTTCACTACCTACCGGTATGGGATCTCCAACTCTCGGGCCATGCTGAATATGATACCAGGGTTGAGCCTCGATAAATTGACACACTCGATCTTTGACTATAGCAACTAAGGAAACAAATCACTGAACCAGACCGCATACTTCAATATGGTCATAGCACCCTGGTACAACTGTTTAAACTCTGCCCGCCATACATCCCTAAGACTCTGGGGAACAAAATCCCGCAAGAACATGTTTGATAATGGAGCCCAAGTGAGTGAAGCTACCTCAGCCGAGCTACACAACTCATACGCTCGCCACCACGATAAGCCTCTCCCTTAAGCTGGATTGTAGTGAAAGCAACCCCACTCGACTCCATAATACCCATAGTACATAAAATACAGTGGCACTCCTCAAGAAAACCCTAGTCATCCTTTGATGCCAAGCTATTGCCCTAACCTCGGGCTGAACTGGGGCGACCAGCTGTACTGGTATGACCTTTGGGACCTGGTCAACCTGGACCTGCTACTTTGGGGTACGGGCAGGGGGAGTCTGAGCTCCTCTTCCGACCTGAGATGTGGCAGGAGCAAGTGAGATCAACCCCACCTGATCCAAAGTGCCAAACATGCTCAAACGCTGGGCGAGGGTCTCCTGAAGTGCTGGGGTAGTAACAGGTGCATTAGATGCCTGTCCTCCAACTGGAGCTACTGGTGGCTCCTCTATATTAGCTCAGGCCGGCGCTCTGGCTGCATCACATGCCCATCCTCGTCCTCTACCCCAACCCCAGCCTCTCACAACTCTAGTAAGGGGCGCAAGTGTCTAATCATCAGATCTAGCTATACGTGTCCTCACCATATGTGAGTGAACAAAAAGCCAGAAATTTAAAATCTTGAAATCAACAAATTCGCACGATAAGGAATCAAAGAAGTTAAACTTTTCCTAATAGTTCCATAGCCTCCCGAAGAAAAGTACAGATGTCTCCGTACAAATCTGTGAGACTCTACTAAACTTGCTTGTGACTCGTAACACCTATGAACCTAGAGCTCTGATACCAACTTATCATGACCCAAATTTTCCTCCGTAGGATGTCGTGAAGACACCTAGACTTTAAGACTAGGTAAGCCTAGAAATCATACGGAATAATTTGATTAATAATTAAGCCTCAACCTCAGCAACTATATAAAACAAACTTGAAACTCAACATATATGCTCCCGACACCCGGTAAAATACATGTCACAAGCTCTAAGTAGAAATACTGGATAATCCTATACATCAATGTCTATTTATGGAAAGATAATGAATAAAGAGTTCTAGTGAAATGGGGACTCCGAGGCATGCGAAAGCTGGCAGATATACCTTGAAGTTTCTGCAGCAGAATCCTAGTGTTTACCTTGAAAATGGTAATTACAGTTAAATTTGATTTTGTGATTCTAAAAATACGTGATCTATTTTTATACTAGTTGTTTAGGAAATATATGCTAAGTGAAAAACTTGGAAACAAGATAATAGCTTGAAAAAAATGTGATAATCAAACCGAATGGCTAATAATCAGGGCCTCGAGCTTGCGTGTTCGGGGCCTCAAGGTCGAGTTGGATGCCCTATCTAAGGATAGTCGATGGAGGACTAATAGTTATGATAAATTCAATGGAGACTCTTTATGGCCAATAATAAGCAATAAATGAAGAAAAATAAATAGAATACAATAAATGTAAGTGGTGGAGTCAAGAGAATTAGTTTAGAAAACAGAGAGAATGTTCTTGTATATTCAATATTAAGTATCAGATCCATTGAAAAATGACAAAGATCCCCTTTATATATGAGGGGAATTCCAACACAATACAAATGCATTTATTATAAAGATATGGGGCTGGTACAACCATTTACTGCCATGATATGGGTTTGGACTATCCTAATAAACTTTGTCATCTCTAGAAACACGCTTTGGGAACTTCCCATCTATCCATCATAGCCTTTGCTTTGTACTGTGTCGGGGTCGATCGTTGCTTACACCACCTCGAAGTCGATCACTAAGAACCCTCGAAGTTGATCACTAAGAACCCTCAGGGTTAATCACTGGGAACCCTCGAGATGCCTTGATGATCGTAAAATTGAACCGCTGATTTTTACCGTATACAAATAGTCCCCACGTTTATTAGATTAAAATGATAAGAAACGATTGTGGCACCGATCTCCTCGAGCCTCTTGTAATGATGTCATGCTTAAAACATCAGCTTTTGCGATAACTGAGACATCATGTCGATACGTCTTTTCTTGAAACCGTTATTGTAATGTTGGTTTATTTTTCCAAGGTGATAATATCGCCGACGATCCATTCCCCAATAAGCATTAATTGTGCCTGTCGATACATTCCCCAAAGATATTGATTGCGCCACGGTTGCGCTGCCAACCTTTCTATAAATGGAAGCTCTCTGGAACCAAAACTTCATTTAATCATTCTCCAACAACCCTTTGTTACTCTCTTCTCCCCTTCGTCTTCATCCAGTGCTATTTCTCATGTTTGAAGCCCGTGGCCATTAGTCACGCCATGGGCCTTTCCCAGAGCTTTCCCCTATTGAGCGGGATTGTGCTGATATGTTTTTGTTGTTGTTGGCCTGAGGTAATGAGAGAGAAATCTCAAATTATCTTTGCATTAAAGGATATGCGCACTATGAACTTCTACTCATCTCTCCTTACTACCTGGTGCGGCACCTCACTCCTTTTGCTTTCCGTGGAGTGAGGTGGTACCACCTACTAACTGTTGCATCCCGCACCGGTGCAACGTCTCAAGAAGTGGCTTCACAATAGTAGTGTTGGCGAGATCCATACTCGCTAGATTTTTCACCCAGCCACTTCTTCATCCCTTTCCACTTCTTCATCTTTTTCTGTTTCTTCCTCATCTTTTTCTGCTTTATCCTCATCCTTGAAGATACCGTTTGGAAGATCGAGATGAGGCCCCCGAGGAGATGGTTCTCGAAGATACTGCCGGATGAGGATGCACCCCCGAGAATAGATTAGACTCTCAGCTTTTATTATTATTATTATTATTATTATTATTATTATTATTATTATTATTATTATTATTATTATTATTATTATTATTTGCTAATGTCCAATTGTGTAAGGACCCCTCGTGGGCTTTTGTAATCATGTGTAAGGACCCCTCGTGGGCTTTTGTAATCACCCCTCGTGGGCTTTTGTAATCATGATTTGTTAATATAAAGATGTTTCTTTGATTTGTTCTGATTTATGCTGGATTCCCTTTTATTTGCGTTTGTGAAAAATCTGAGCATTTGACTCTACCGATTGGCCCAAATATTAGACCCTTGCATAAGTATTCCCTCGGTTCTTGATCGGTCAGTATGATTTTCTATGAAACCCTTTTCTGTCTCCTGTACTAAGTCTGGGTTAACCTGGTATAGACTTAGACTGCCTAAACTGGCGACTTTGAATCGAGTGAGAATGGGGCCTCGATTTTTGTAACAACTTAGCTCCATTTAGATCCCATTGGTAGTCTTCGAGGGGAATTTACTCAAACGCCTGGGAGTAAAGATAGCTCCAGGACTTTCATAGACAATCCCTGAGTGAGATTTAGCCCAAGTTCAGGTGTCCTAAAAAACTTGATTTGAGCTTAGGGTAAAGGTTGCCCTAAGGCTTCATCAGTAATTTTTGAGTGTGAACTGGCTCGGGCCCAGGTAGCTCGAGGACCAAGGATCAGGTGAATGACCCGCATTCGCAATAGCAGAAATCTTCAAGGCAGGATACTACCTCGAGGTTGGGCTTATATATAAATATCACTTTTAGACCTTAACTGTCGTTTTGGCAGGGATCTTCGAGATCGGGCACTATCTCGAGACTCTTAGTGATATTAATGGCTCCTTAGAGCATATCCTCTTTTTGACGGAGGTTTCCGAGATTGGGTACCATCTCGAGGTATGTAATGGTTTTGATGGCTCCTAAGAGCCTTTCTTCTTTTTTGGCGGAGGTCCTCGAGATTGGGTACCATCTTGAGGCTCGTTGATATTGATGGCTCATTGGAGCATATCTTCTTCTTGATAGAGGTCCTCGAGATCGGGTACCATCTCGAGGCTCGTTGATATTGATGTCTCATTTGAGCCTATCTTCTTCTTGATAGAGGTCCTTGAGATCGGGTACCATCTCGAGGCTTGTTGATGCGGGAGTTTTGATCCATAAAATGTCATACGGTCAACACTATTGTACGACACGGTTATGAAACGACCGAGGCGATCGCACTAGTACATCTTCCCAAAGTGATAATGGCTTAGTCAATATTTCTAATTGGCCTTTGAGGTAGGTGGACGGCCACCGCTTTCTCTCTCTATATATAGGTTTGTTTTCCCTCCTTTGAGGATCCCGCTATTTTGAGTAGCTATCCTCCTTCACAGAGTTCTTCTTTCTCGTGTTAGGTCCTTTACCATTTTAATTTTAAAGCCCTCGCTCAAATTCCCACTCCAATTCTGTGATTTTACCATAGTTGTGGATGCTATGCTAGGATCCATTTAGCAAGAAGAAGAAAGTTCCCCCCTCTGGTTCTCGCCTGGTTAGTGGAGCGCTGCTGATGCCAGATAAGCCAACCTCAGAATATTTTGCTTCGAGGGTGTTCTTTTTGCCAAAAAAGCTTCCCGATATTCAGGGTCATTGGGAGTATGCCTCGAAGTTTATTTCTTTAATAGGAGAGGGACACCTTGAGTCAGTAAGCAAAGATTGTGGATGGGGGGAAAAGGTAGTACTGCAGGTACCTTCCCCGGAAGAGAGCATCATGGATCATGCCGAGGGGTTTTTGAACGTGTACACATACCCCTTTACACTGGGCCCCCTTGATAGGGTTGTACTTGACTTCTGCCGAAAGTATCGGGCTACCTTGGCACAGGTTCATCCATCATTTTGGAGGATAGTGTTGATGATGAGATTTTTTGTGGAGGGAGTCAGGCTCGAGTTTATCCTTAGCCATCTCATCAAGGTGTACCGACCTTTTCACCACCGAGGCATGCTAACCCTTCGATGCCGATCCACCAGACCCTTCGTTGTCGATGATAAAGAAGATGGGGATCGGGGATGTATGAGCTGATTTATCCGAGTATGAACTGTTGACATTATCCTTTCTGCATTTTTCCATTCCCCGAGGAATGGAATTTTACACGTAAGTGGTACACTTGTGCCTTTGTTGTTTTGCTTACGGCGGAGGCGGGCTCTATAAATTTGTTTTTCCTTCCCTTTTTGCAGCAATTCTATGGATGTCATACGAGGTCCCCAACATGACGGATTGGGTTCAGAAGTTGGCGATCCATTCGACTCACGATGGTCATAAGTGGCAAGATCTATCTAAGGGCAGATGGGAGGCAATACATCATGGTACGTGCTATGCGATTTTGCTCTTTTTTGGAAAGCATTCTCCTTTTAAACGTATTGATTCCGTCTTTGTAGGCATTGGGGGGCTCTCTGAAGTGAGATCGTGCCTTCCTGGAGAAGGAGAAGAATCATCAGCTTTCGGGTCGAATAACAATAATAAGCGTAAAGAGCATTCGCTGGGCAACAATGCTTATAGCAGGATGAGTCCAGCCAGAGGCTCAGAGAGGATGCATCAGCCGAGCCTGCAACACCTGAGATATCTGGCCTTGAAAAAACGGTCCCTCCTATGCTGCCATCTTCTTTTCTCATCGGAGGTACCTCGAGGAGCAATGGTTCTCTACCTCTGACTACTTCTCCCGTCGAAGGTACTTTGAGGGATGCTCAAGGCTAGGGGTCGCATATATCGAGCAACCCGGTCCAAACTGGGAGCGGTTTTACTGGGGTTGATGGAGCTAGATTAGTAGATGTGCGCTTGAATTTTGTGCAAGTTATGCGGCTCTACTCTGTGGTGAGTTTTGGCTGATCTTATCGGCTCTTTAGCTTTTGCGGCTTCTTCTCTCTTATCGAGTTTCTCCTTTGCAGGCTTTTAAAAAGCTCAAGTCTAAGCTGCTTCATCGCGAGGCCATGCAACGAAAAGCCATGGATGTGGAGAGGTTCCTCAGGCTTCTTTGTGATGAGAGAGAAGATGAGTTGGCGTACTTGTGATGTGAGGCGAGTTGAAGCCTGAACTATGAAAGCTATCTCGAGGAATATTCTAGAGGGGGTGCATGTTCCCTTTTCTTTCCTCGAGGCTGACGTTTCATTTATTTTAGTTGCAGAAGAAGACGGAGGACCTGGAATGCCTTAGGAGTGAAGTTGGCCAGCCAAGAGCGAGCATGATGAGTTAAAAGGCTCGGGCGGACGTTCACGATGCAGCGGAGAAAGGTGCTTTGGCTAAAGCCTTCACCCTCGAGGTTCAACTTTGCTTAGCTCGTGAGAATAATTTGATCTGAACGGATATGATTACAAGGCTCAAGTCTAAGCTTTTGAATATGAAGGCCAAAGTTATGGATGCCCAGGCCGAAGCTATAATGAGCCGAACTAAGGCTAACAAGAAAGTGGTGGTCTATTTGAAGGACGCTGCCGATGATTGAGCTGAGATGAGAAGGGCTCTTGACCATGAGAGCAAAAGCAAGGAATATGCTCGGTACAAATCTCGAAGGGAAACCCTCGAGGAAATCCATGCTAGAGGCTTTGACCTCTCGGAAGAGGTGAAGTATGCAAAGGCGGACGAACATGATGCTAGGTCCCTTCTGTCCGATGTCGAGGATAGCAAGAAATAGGCCGATGGGCCATGGTCCCCGAGGGGGACGTAGATTAGGCCTTCCTTTTCTAATTCTTCATATAGTGCTTTCAAAGAACATTGTAAATAGAGCTTGTATTTTTTCGCATATATGTATAAAAGGAAGCCTTGCGGTTTCATTTTTCATACACTTTCCTTTGCTTCGATGTTTGTTAGTTATTAGCCAGGTGAACTGGTTTTCGGATTCAAAGAACCCTTAGGTTTATAGTACGGCCTTGAGGCTCGTTGGGCTGGCCCGTAGGCTCTTACGCGCTTGGTCAATATGACCTTTTAATATAAGCTGACGGTATAAGCTCTTATTCTTTTGATCTTAGGCATATTCAGTTAACTGTTTCAGGTTCATTCTCTGAGTCGGGTTTTGACTTCGAGCTTATGACCCTTAAGTTTTTGAATTTAAAGCTAGCCCTTATGCTCTTACGCGTTTGGTCGGTAGGACCTTTTATATGGGCTGGTAGTAGTGGCTCTTACGTGTTTGGTCGCTATGACCTTTTATATGGGTTGACGACAGTGGATCTAACGCATTGGGTCGGTACAACCTCTAGTATGGGCTGGTGACTGTGGCTCTTATGCATTGGGTCGGTACGACCTCTAGTAGGATTTATTTTTCTCTCGTTAAGGACTTTTGAAATTGTGTTTGCCTGACTCTTCGATGGTTTGATAAAAAACTCAATTGTGAGTTGTTATATGGCGATGATTGAGAACCTTGGGAGGTTTGGCTCGGTGGCTGATTATCTCGAAGCATATAGTTTGGAGTTGACATGGTCGAAGTTCTTTTGCCTATGTCGAGGGTATCCTGTTTAACCGGTTCTTTTCGAAGTACATTCGAAGTAATTGAAGGCCTGTGATTTTATAGCAATGGTCAGGCTTCCCTGAGTCGTGTTAGTTTGGTTGGTACAACCTTGTGACCATAGTCATTTTGTTTGGCCGGAGCCTTTTAGTCCCCGAGTGAAATAGTTTTGGCGTCTATATCGAGGGTATGCCTTTTTAGGGGTCTTAGAAGTTCGATATATATCCTTAACTTTAAGATCAGGTTCATGCCTTGCTTGAGGTCTTACAGATATTGTTACTTGGTACAAGTATGGTTCATGCCTTGCTTGAGGTCTTACATATATTGTTATTACCTTATATAGGTCTTATGAGTTTGAAGCTATGAACCCGGAGGTCATACGACTTTGAATTGTTGACGCCAAACCCTGAGTGTTCGGGACGTTTATCGGCTTTATAGCCATTTTTGTAAACTTGATATTGACTCTTTGAGGGCTTAGCTTTGATTTTTTGATGCCAGTCCCCGAGTGTTCGGGACATGTTTTTAGCTATGGAGCAGTTTTGTAAACTTGATGTTGCCTCTTTGAGGGCTTACGAGTTTGAAGCTCTGACCCGGAGGTCATACAGCTTTGAATTATTGTCGCCAGTCCCCGAGTGTTTGGGACATTTTTGCAAAAAATACCTAACTCTTTAGATACGCGAAATGCTTTGACGGAGGGGAAAGTATTCTTCGATTACTTGGTACAAGTATACACATTTTCGCTGTTAAGGGCTTGGTTATTCTATACGGACATGGTTCATTCGACTGTTTGGACCGGTACATTATTTTCCTATCGAGACCCTGTTCAACACATTTTGGCTTCTCCGAGGAGGTGACCTTTTGGGGGGATGCCCCCCAATATTCGAGGTTGATTGAAAAAGAAGCCTTGAATACTTGTTGAGTCTTCCTTAGGTAGCATATAAATGTTGCCTCATTAAAAACCTTGCTGGTAAAACCCTTCTTGGGATAAAAACCTGGTCAAAGGAAAAGAGTGCAACGTATACTTTTGGAACCTTAGGCCTTCGAGTTGGAAAGCTCTTTGGCCATTTTGATCGGATACCTGCATTCAGGTTTGTATAAAATATAACTGAAAAAGAGGAGATGACCATACCTTAGTGCTGACGGTGCTTCAGACCTCGATGTAATTCAATCGTTTGTTTTGAGGACTTGGTACGGTCCTTCATTTTGTTTAGTCAGGTGTAGCCGAGAATGTAGCTTATTATCGCTATTTTAATATTTGATTTTTCTTCAGTTCCTTCGATAGTGGAGGTATCAGTGTCGGTGCCACATTGTGCACCGCTTTTGCCGCATGTTGTTCCTCGTAGACGGATTTTACCCCATCCTTTGTCGGGAATATCATCATTTGATGGATGGTGGATGGTACTGCTCTCATGTAGTGTATCCGTGGCCTCCTGAACAAGGCTTTGTACCTCATGTCCCCTTCGATGACATGGAATTTGGCATTTTGGGTTGTGTCGGCCACGTTGACTGGGAGGGTGATTTCCCCTTTCGTTGTTTCACTGGCCATGTTGAACCTATTGAGGACTCGAGAGGTGAGCACAATTTGGTCAAGCAGTCCGAGCTGTTCTACCACCCTCGACCTGATAATATTGGCCGAGCTACCTGGATCCACAAGTACACGTTTAATTTGAAATGTATTTACAAGGAAAGAGATTACCAATGCATTGTTGTGAGGCTAAGACAAGGTATCGATGTCCTCGTTGCTGAACCTGAGAGCTTCCTTGGGTATATATGTATTGGTAAAAATTGTATTTAAATATAAAGGTGACGTGTCGAGACACGTAGACTGGTCAAATAGTCAAAGAATTACAACTAGCCAAGTGGCACGAGTTGCAACAGATACGAGCAAATGGCAGAGGAAGAGGCACAAGCAGTTATTCAAATAACTCAGAGCCCGTACCTATCTAAGTCATTTATGTCCGAAAATCAAAAAGAATGAATCTAACAATAGAAAAGAATGCAGATACGACATTTAATAGGCATTAAATGTGGCATATGTTGGAGAATTTATATTGAATGTAATGATTATGTAATGTAGCATTCAATGTCTTTAATTACTCATAATAGCCTCATTATGATTTGGGCAAAACGTATATCTCAAAGATATCTATAAAAGGTAGATATCTGATCAATTGTAGGGACACAAAAAACACTATTGGAAAACTTTGGTTTACTTGTTTTTCTCTTGATTAATCTCTTGTTACCTAAATTACTTCCTTTTATATATTCTTTTGATTATCAGTAACCTGTGTACTTCTAAATTCTAGATTTGATTAAAATTTTATTTTTAGTTAAACAAATTGGTTCCGTTACCGGGAAACTGATAATCTATTTTCTTTTCACTTAACTTTCCTTGTTGCATCAATTGTGTCAAACAACAATGACAACACTCAAGGAAACCAAGAGAACCAACAAAATCAGGGAGATCCACAGAATATTAACACTCAAGTTCCTACTCCATGAGACTCTCCATGACAATCTCGTGAGGGTACTCCTGATGGGTCTCAAATAAACGAGTATGCTCAATTTGAAAATGCTGAAGCTGTTGATGAAGTTTTGCAGAAATTAATTGCTGCTCAGGTCAACAAAGCTGTTGAGGCACTTGTTAACCAGTTACCTATTGCAACACCCACACCTACTCCCAATAATAACACTTTGGAAACCCTCGTTCCGGGCTTGTTAACTCAGGCAGCGGTGGAACCCCCAGTGAATCACATGAGAGAGAACCAGGTAATGTAATTAATTCCGATTTACAAAATTTAGTACTAACCTTGCAGAAACAGCTCAAGGAGCAAAGTGAGCGCATATAGAAGATACCCGGGGTGCCTCCCATAATCAAAGGGGTAGATATGGATAGATATTCGCAATAACCCTGAAGCCAAGTGCATCTCCACTCCCAATTCCAAAAAAGTTCAAAATGCCTGATATTCCAAAATATGATGGAACAACAGACCCACGAGATCACGTGACTGGATTCACAACGGGCGTAAAAGGCAACAATTTGACTAAGCAGGAGATTGAATCAGTATTAGTCAAAAAAAATTGGTGAAACGCTCACCAAAGGAGCGCTAACATGGTATTCTCTTTTACCTGAAAATTCTATAAATTCTTTTGCTGAGCTTGCAGATTCTTTCATCAAAGCACACTCGGGAGCTCAAAAAGTAGAGAAAAGAATGGAGGATATTTTCAAAATCAAGCAAGGGGACTCAGAACTGCTTAGAGAATTCGTGGACAGATTTCAACATGAAAGAATGACATTGCCACATGTACCTGACAACTGGGAAGCTATAGCTTTCACAAGTAATTTGAATGAAAAAAGCTCGAAAGCTACGAGGAGACTCAAGGAAAGCCTTCGAGAATTCCCAGCTACAATGTGGAATAATGTTTATAACAGGTATAGCGCGAAGCTGTGGATTGAGGAAGATACTGTTCCATGAGTTCAAAAAGAAGAAAAGGTAAGTTCGAGACGTGCGGAGACTGAAAAAAGATCCTGTAAAAACAGGTACGACCCTTACATGGGACCTGTGGTAAAGGACTCACGGTCAAAGCAGGATAATCAGAGGTATGATCACAGATTAAGAAATAGAGAATCAGGTTCTTCATCAAGATTCAGGAACGAGCAAAACAACTATGAGTCACGAGATGATGATAGAAATTTAAAAGCGAGATTCGGTGGTTACAACTTCAACGTCAGCACCTCCGAGCTCGTAGCTATTTTGAGAAGCATGGGAGATTAGGTTCGATGGCCAAAGGAAATGAGATCGAATCCAAACAGGTGCAACCCTGACCATTGGTGCGAGTTTCATAATGACCACGGATATAAAATAGTAGATTGCAGATTTTTACAAAGTGAAGTTGATCATTTATTAAAACAAGGATATCTTACTGAGTTGTTCAGTGAGAAAGGCAAGCAAGCTTACATGAAGAACAGGCAGGAGCCTCCAAAATCACCTTCTCCCAAAAGAACTGTCAATGTTATAAGTAGGGGTGAAGACGTTAATGGTATATCATATACTGCATCTAACAAAATTTCCAAAGTAACAATTACCCAAGGGAAACGGGTGCGGCATGTTTTAGAGGAAGACAACATTACATTCAATGACGCAGATGCAGATGGCGTATTAACCCCTCATAACGACGCACTGGTAATATCTTTAATTATACATGATATTGATGTGAAACAAGTTTTGATTGATCCAGGTAGTTCCGTGAACATTATTTTGCTAAGAGTATTACATGAGATGCAAGCTGGAGATAAAATGATACCAAAAGCGCATACTCTATCTGGATTTGATAATTCTAGTGTCCTTACTAAAGGAGAGTTAACACTCACCACATTCGCTGAAGGAGTCGTCAAAGATACAAAGTTCCAAGTAGTAGATATGGAGATGGCTTACAACATGTTTCTTGGAAGACCATGGATCCACGAAATGGATGTTGTTCCTTCAACCTTGCATCAAGTTATTAAATTTCCATCGCCATGGGGAATCTGTCAAATTCGTGGAGATCAACATATATCCAAGGCTATCAACTCTATTGCAGATACAAGCATGAGAAATTAAGGTAAATAGCAATCACAGAAGGCAGTTGAGAACACCACAACACAAACCTCAACTGAACAAGGGCAAACAGATGTAGATTCAAGGCCTGATACCATTCAAGAACCAGAAAAGAATGAAAATATCAAAACAACAATAGAGGAGTTAGAGAATGTCGTGTTATTTGCTCAATGGACTGATAAAAAGTCTATGTTGGAGCCAATCTTAGCCAAGGTATGAGAGGTAAGTTAATTGAATTTTTGAAAACTAACATAGACTACTTTGCTTGGTCCCACTCTGATATGACAGGAATACCACCGGAGGTGATGACTCATAAACTAAATGTAGATCCATCATACCCTCCTATCAAGCAAAGGAAAAGAAAGCAAGGAACTTTCAAGAATCAGGTGATTCAAGAAGAAGTCCAAAAATTGCTAAAAATTGGTTCCATTCGTGAGGTAAAGTATCCTAACTGGTTAGCTTACACTGTTGTAGTTCCAAAGAAGAACGGTAAGTGGCGGGTTTGTGTATATTACACAGATCTTAATAACGCCTGCCCTAAAGATTCTTTTCCACTACCACACATAGATCAATTGATTGATGCGACTGCGGGTCACGAACTATTAAGTTTTTTAGATTCATATTCAGGTTATAATCAGATTAAAATGGATCTGGGAGATGAAGAAAAAACTTCATTCATAACAGACAGGGGAACTTACTGTTATAAAGTAATGGCCTTTAGTCTAAAGAATGCAGGTGCAACATATCAGAGGTTAGTTACCAAAATGTTTTAAGAGCATTTAGGAAAGACTATGGAGGTATATATAGATGATATGCTTGTTAAAACTCAGTATTTAAAAGATCACATATCACACTTATCTGACACATTTTCAATTTTGCGCAAATTTAATATGAAGTTAAATCCCGAAAAATGTGCATTTGGCATTGCATCTGGTAAGTTTTAGGGTTTTATTGTTTCTAACCATGGTATTAAAGTGAATCCTGCACAGATTAAGGCCATTGAAGAAATCTCGGATATACTTTCAAACAAGAAAGAAGTTCAAAGATTAACAGGGAGAATTGCAGCATTGGGAAGATTCATTTCTAAATCATCAGAGAAGTGTTTTAAATTCTTCTCAGCCCTTAAGAAGCAAGATCATTTTTAATGGAATGGGGAATGTCAACAGGCACTCAGGAATTTGAAAACGTACTTATCAAATCCACCTTTGCTGGCAAAACCAAAGGCTGGGGAAAGACTACTCATTTACCTTGCTGTTTCGGAAGTTGCGATAAGCGTTGTTTTGGTCCGAGAAGAACAAGGTAAATAATCCCCTATCTATTATGTTAGTAAATCTTTGTTAGATGCGGAGACGCGGTATCCTCAGTTAGAAAAACTTGCACTTGCATTAATCATGGCACCTAGAAAGTTAAGACCTTACTTTCAGTGTCATCCTATCGCTGTTGTAACTGCCTACCCTTTACGTAATATATTACACAAGCATAATTTACCATGTAGGTTAGCTAAGTGGGCAATAGAGTTAAGTGAATACGAAATCACATACCAACCTAGAACTGCTATAAAATCACAAGTGTTAGCTGATTTCGTGGCTGATTTTAGCCAAGGGATGCAATTAGAAGCAGAAAAAGAATTACAGGTATTCAATGGAGCTAACCCGGAATTTGGACTTTATTCACTGATGGCTCATCTAATGTGAAAGGTGCAGGTTTAGGTATTGTCTTGGTACCACCTACGGGTGAAACCATTTGACAAGCTATTAAATATCACTCCATAACTAACAATGAAGCAGAGTATGAGGCTGTGATTGCTGGTCTAGAATTGGCACGAGAGCTTGGCATAAATCAAATTATAATCAAGAGTGATTCGTAACTCGTGGTTAATCAAATGCTGGGGACTTATACAGCTAGGGAAGCAAGGATGCAACAATACTTAGAAAAGGTATGAGAATTGTAAAGCAATTTCAAACATGGAAAGTTATACAAATACCAAGGGATGAAAATGTTGAAGCGGACGCCCTAGCTAATCTCGCATCTGCAGCTGATGTGGCAAGCGATGAAAACGCCTCAGTTATACATTTATTTCATTCAGTTCTTGATCCTGATAAGAATGAGGTAAATTTTAATAATTTATCTTGGGATTGGAGGAACGAGATTGTTGCTTTTTTGCAGTATGGTACCGTCCTTGATGATAAGATAAAAGCTCATGCGCTTCGAAAGAAGGCTGCACGATACTGCTTAAAGCAAGGGAATTTATATCTTAAAATGTTCGGTGGTCCCTTAGCAAGATGCCTCGGACCTTCGCAAACGGAGTATGTAATGAAAGAAATACATGAGGGACATTGCGGGAATCACGTAGGAGGAAGGTCATTGGTAAGAACCTTAATTAGGGCAGGTTATTACTGGCCTAAAATGGAGGAAGAAGCAGAAAGTTTCATGGCCAAATGTGATAAATGTCAAAGGTACGGTAACAATATGCATACACCTACGGAGTTGTTACATCTGGTCATCATGCCATGGCCATTTATGAAATGAGGAATGGATATCGTGGGTCCACTACCACAAGCAAAAGGACAGGTAAAGTTTCTGCTCGTACTCACTAATTATTTTACTAAATGGGTGGATGCAGGAGCATTTAAACAAGTGCGAGAAAAGGAAGTCAAAGATTTTATTTGGCGGAATATCATTTGTCGGTTCGGTGTACCAAAGGAGATCATGTGTGATAATGGCCCTCAATTTATTGGAGCTCAAATCACAGAATTCTTTCAAAGTTGGCAAATTAAAAGGATTACGTCTACGCCTTATCATCTGGTGGGTAATGGACAAGCAAAATCAACAAACAAGGTTATTATCAATAATTTAAAAAAACGATTAGAGGAAGCAAAAGGTAACTGGCCTGAAGTGTTACCTGGAGTTTTATGAGCATATCACACAACTGCAAAAACAAGTACAGGAGAAACACCATTTTCATTGGTTTATGGAGATGAGACTTTAATTCCAGTTGAGATAGGGGAACCAAGTACACAGTTCACATAGGCGAGGAGAGAAGCTGTATGAATAAGAATGGCAGCACAAAAGCAAGTCATAGAACGATATTACAACCGAAAAGCACACCTCAGATTCTTCAAAGTGGGGGACTTCGTGCTTAAAAAGGTTTTTCAATCTACAAAGGTAGCTAACGCGGGTAAATTAAGTCCAACATGGGAAGGACCCTATAGAGTTCGTGATATTACAGGAAAGGGAGCATATGAATTAGAGACAATGGATGGCAAAATACTACCTTCACATTGGAATGCTATTCATTTGAAGAGATACTATTTCTAAGGAATACCCACGGTCAGGTATCACCATTTTAAATTTAATTCTTGAATTGTTAAAATTTTACTAACGATTTTAGATGATAGGCAAAAAGCTAACCCATACTAAATAATGAATCACGACCTGTAATGCACAAGGAATAAGCTAAAATTCCTGGCCTCGGGTTACAATTATTCGATAGAAATTCAAATGGGTTAAGTAGTCTTCATCTATAATCGCACCTTCGAGTCCTATATGTTTTTCCTTTTCAGGAAAAGGACCAAATGAGAGAAACTATCAAGTTCTCGAGGCTTCATACTTCAACACTCAAACACTTGGGGGACTACATAATATACACAGACATGTGTATAAAGAAGGCAAAGAAGATTGAGGAAAAATCAAGCCTAAAAGAGTCAAGTGCAGAGTAAAAGTCACAAAATCATGGAGCCACGAACTAAGGCCAAAGAAAAACCTCACTTTAGTTAAGGTAAAGGCTATGTACTAAAACGGGTTATAAGGAAAAACCCCGTGTCTATTATTCTTCTTTTGTAAAAATCTGTTACAAGAAAAACTGTTACGAGAAAGTTATAGATGTAATTCAAATACATGTAAAGTATAATTCAAAACTTGTCAAAGTTATTTCAAAGAAACATGTGTGTTCCTATTTATTTTATCGTATGATAACACCATTCTGAAGTTGGGACATCTTCTTCATTAAGTGTCGAAATATAAAAGGGCCCTCTTTTATAAAACTCATGTTTAAATTATTTAGTCATGAGATTAACAGAAGCATTTTCGAAGAACAAAAATGCAAATTATTCTATAAGTCCTTAAAAATAAAGGCAAAAATAAAGCAGACAAAAGTTTAAGATAATAACATGAAAAACTTATTAATACTTAAAAACTGAAGACTAAGTACGAACTTAGTCATAAAACTATGAAATTGTTTATACAAATTGCCCCATAAAATACTTGGGGACTTGCATTTCCAAAATCAACCCTCAAATGAAGCTAAGGGTTTGATTACAATTTTCCAAAACAAAAACAAAAACAAAAACATTCAAATGATTAAGATTGGTCACTTAGAAGTTTGTGGAACTGAAGAAGGAGCATCAATAGCAGCGGGCTCAATTTGGGTAGGTGCATCAATAGATGTGGTTCCAACTTGGCTTGCAGCAAAAGACTCGATTGGGCTTCAAAGAGTTGAGATACCCGTATCAGCTTCAACATTCACGAGAGCTTAAACCACGGGAGAAGGGAAGTCTTGAGTTTGCTGAGCCTTTTCAATGGTTTCATTGATCTTATCTAACTCCGACTCCATGTTGAAGTTTTCTTGGACAACTTCAATTAGGGTATCACGACGTAAATTCAAAAATGCCCAACTTACCTCAACAACAGATTTTTCTTCAAGGATCTCATAATCCTTTTCCCAATCAGCAATCTCATTCTTCAGATCTTCATTTTCAGCCAAGGCAGAGTTAAAGCTTGAAGAGAGTCATGGGAGCTCTCTAAATCATGCACCTTATCAGCAAAGACTCGAAGGTCTTCTTGTGTGTGAGTTAAGCTTTGCACGAGCTCCCCAGCGTAAACTTCTTTTTGACTCAAAAGAGCCTTCAACTCTCTGTTCTCTTCACTGGCCTTAGATAGTTACTTTGAAAAGGAGGATTCAAGACGTTCTTTTTCTTTTTCTTCTTGGCCTAAGGAAGCTTTTACAACAGCTAACTCTGAAGTTAAAGCCCGCATCTGCTGCTCTAAGGTATTCTTGCTCTCTTGTAAATCTTCCATATCAATTTGTGCACTCTCAAATTGTTCCTTCCAATTGATCGCCTCCAACTGAGAGTCACGTTATATCTTCTCTGAATCACATGCTACCTTCTCCAAGAAGGGGATTCTGTTCATCATTTCTGTGCCGAAAAGATTGGCTTAAAAAAGGAAGGGAAATAAGAATCCTAAAAATAAATTTTTTTTATAATGTAAAGAAGGTAGAGAAGGAAAATACCTTCAAAGTGGCATGCACGATATCATTCATTAGAATCAGGAAACTATGGCTCTCCAGCTTTGCTTTTTCAATTGGGCCAATTAAAGGCTCCAGCCATACATCTGTCTGACCTGACTTCCTCAAAAGGTTGCTATCAGCAGGAACTTCAATAGTTACCCTCCTCATAGCGACACTTCTACTTGAGGAGCCCACTTCTGTATGATGAACGATAAGAGGGGGACTTGTCAAAGGAGGAGTGGTAGAAGAAGTAAAAATAGTAGAAGAAGGAACAGAAACAGCTGGGGCTGGTAAGGAAGGAATCACAGGCACGGTAGTTGAAAAAGAAAATAAGGATATTTCATCTAGAACACGCCCTAAACTTCCACTACCAAAACCACTGATGAAAAGTTGATCAATAGACTCACGGGTATCATAAGGAGTGGCGTCATCATCAGGAATTATTACTGGGGTTTCAACAGGTTCAGTAAGAGAAACAGAAAGACAAGGGGAAACTTCAGCTTCATCATTAGAGACGATGCATCTCCTAGCTCGTGGCCTCGTCACCAGGGAACCCCTATCTTCCTCTTCTTCAAAGTCTTCTTCTTCAACAGTTTTCTTTTTCGCAGAAGAAGAACCCAAAACTATTTCTCAGGCTCTTTCTAAAGAGATACGGGTTCCCGAAGGAGTACGGGTTCCCAAAGAGACACGAGAGGCCGCAACTGCTTCAGCAGTAACTCCTCGAATAGCAAATCCTAATAAAAAGAAGGATGGGAGTTAGAGCAATAAAGAAATATATATATATATGCGTGAAAGATGAAATAAAAACTCTTACCATGAGTCTTTACTTTCCAACCGTAACGGTTAGAAAGTGGTCTCCAAGACTTACCATCTATTGGTACGGTCTTCAGCAATTTATCTACCCAACCACGAAAATTGGGAATATCCTCCACAACTCCCATGGTTGCTAAAAAAAGGGGGCAAAATTAGAGAAGTTGATAAACTTGAAGAAAAAAGGCACGAGAAGGATAAAAGACTTACGTGCAAAATTTCACTTCTCAGGGAAGGGAACGTTATCCTTACCCACTAAGCCAACAGTGGGGGTAGCAACAAACTGGGCATACCAGCCACGGTCATTATCATCTCTAGGGCTCACCAAAACCCTCTTACTCCTGGACACTAGGGTAAAAACACCATTACAGAAAAGCCTAGGGGAGTAAAGATGAATCAGGTGAGGGAAAGTAAAGGAAACGTCAGCCATATTGGTTAAATGCCTCAAACAGGCAACAACCCTCCATATGATTGGGCCAATTTGACCCAAACAGACATTAAAGAAACGACAAAATTCAAGAATGACTGGGTCAATAGCTGGTTTGAATCCTAAAGTGAAAGGGTATGTATAAACAAAAGAGAACCCAGTCAAGTAAGAAGTAATTCTCTGATTTGGATTAGGGATAATAATGAGAAAATCATTACTCCAGTGGCAGTCTTTGCAAACTACAGGAGTCAAAACTTCTGTAATTTGAGTGGGGTAAGCATCGACACGATCTAAAGCAGAAACCTGGTTTCTAAGAGATTCCCTATCATGGTAAAAAGATAGTTCTGTAGGGACTATCTCCTCTACTAAAGGCTCACGTAATGGTTCAGAAGCTTCTTTACCCCTAGAAGAAGATTTGTGAGAAAGGGAACCTCTGGTTCTAGAAGAAGGACCATAACCAGGAAAAGGTATATACGAGCCACCACCACAAGTAGACCCTAAGCTATGAAGCCTACCTCCCCTTCTATGCCTAATGGGGGCATTAGGGAAGGTATCAACAATGGGAACTCTCCTAGGGTTAGGATTTGGTGAAGACATGTCGAACAAGAATAATGTGAGGAAGAAGTGAACTGAGATTTGAGGAATTAAGTGTTCAATAAGCTTTATGTGGTAAAAGACAAGGAAAGAAGTTATATTTATATTAATAGCAATCACCAAAGGTAAATGTGCAGTAATGGAAGGACCATAATAATGATAACTGGCACTTCGTGAATAGTGGAGCCGTAAAGAAGGCTTGAAAAAAGCTGCAAAACTGCAGAATCAATGGAAAAATGACACGTGTACGGAGCATTAAATGGAAGCGACAATTGAAGCATCAATTTTGTCATAGCATTAATGGTGACAAAAATTCTCTTTTAATAAAATTCACTTCCCAAATATTCAACTGATGAATAAATGGAAAGTGAAGGGACTATCTGTATTGGGAAAAATTATATTTAAATATAAAGGTGACGTGTCGAGACACGTAGACTGGTCAAATAGTCAAAGAATTACAACTAGCCAAGAGGCACGAGTTGCAACAGATACGAGCAAATGGCAGAGGAAGAGGCACAAGCAGTTATTCAAATAACTCAGAGCCCGTACCTATCTAAGTCATTTATGTCCGAAAATCAAAAGGAATGAATTTGACAATAGAAAAGAATGCAGATACGACATTTAATAGGCATTAAATGTGGCATACGTTGGAGAATTTATATTGAATGTAATGATTATGTAACGTAGTATTCAATGTCTTTAATTACTCATAATAGCATCATTATGATTTGGGCAAAACGTATATCTCCAAGATATCTATAAAAGGGAGATATATGATCAATTGTAGGGACACAGAAAAAACACTATTGGAAAACTTTGGTTTACTTGTTTTTCTCTTGATTGCTCTCTTGTTACCTAAATTACTTCCTTTTATACATTCTTTTGACTATCAGTAACCAGTGTTCTTCTAAATTCTAGCTTTGACTAAAATTTCATTTTTTTAGTTAAACAAAATAACCTCGAGTTCGCTTTTTTTTGGTGATGGATATTTTTGTTCTTCTAATCATGGGTTCTTGTGGAGCATTGATTTATCCTAAGATCTTGTTGATGACATGTTATGGATCGTCCGTGTCACTCTTTTTGGTCGCCCCTTTTTCCCGAAACTGATTTCTGGCTCGGTCGCTGAGGAATTCTCGGAGGTGACCTTTGTTGAGTAGTCGAGCTACATCCTCCCGGAGTTGTCAGCAACCTTCGGTCCTAGGACTGTGCGTGTTGTGAAATTCACACACTAAGTTATGGTTCCTTTGTGAAGGATCTGATTGTACAGGCTTTAGCCACCTGGTGTCTTTGATTTTACTTATGGCGAATATGATATCCGAAACATCGACGTTGAATTTGTATTCTCACAAGAGGGGTGCCTCTATCGTCCTTGTGTGCCTATCGAATCCAGCTCTACTGACAAGTCCCCAAGGATTCTGGCCTCGATCCATCCTTCAGTCATTGCGGGGTATGTTACGCTTTGAGGCGTTTCTTCTATCTTCAGTGTATGGTTGGTATCATTCCTAGTTTGGCTTTGGCTCCTTTGCCGGGAGACTGATAGGATATACCAAGCCCGAAGGGGCTCCTAGTTGGTCATCTTTGACCCTGATCTTTGACTGGTATCAATAGTGGACGTCCGACCAAGTCATGGAGGGATACTCGACTAAGTTTTGCTTCAGTTGCTTCGAAGCTATCGAGCTTTGCTCTTTCAAACCTTGATTGAAGGCCTGCACTGCCCAGTCGTCGAATACCGATGGTAGTTCCATTCGTTCCATTTGAAAGGAGATACAAACTCTCGCAACATCTCGTTCTCCCTTTGCTTGATTTTGAATACGTCAGATTCCCTTGTAGCTACCTTGATGGCACTGACATGTGCCTTTATGAAAGAATCTGCCAACATGTCAAATGAATCTATAGAGTTAGGAGCTAGGTTGTGATACCACATCATGGCCCCTTTTGAGAGTATCTCCCTGAACTTTTTAGTAGGACAAACTCGATCTCATCGTCCCTCAGGTAGTTTCCCTTCACCACGCAAATGTAAGCGACGACGTGCTTGTTGGGGTCTGAGGTTCCATTGTATTTCGGAAGGTCGGGCATTCTAAACTTCTTTGGAATGGGTTTTGGAGCAGCTTCCTGCGGGAATGGCTTTTGTACAAACTTCTTCAAATCTACACCCTTCAGGACCGGGGGTGCGCCCGGAATTTGATCGACCCTAGACTTGTAGGTCTCTACCTTCTTATCATTGGATTCTATCTTTTTCTCGCCCGACTAGATCCTCTTTGTGAGGTCCTCAAGCATCTTTATGATGGCGGGGTCGGCTACCTACTCATTGTTGCTTGACCTTTCTAGTACCTGCTTGGCTCGAGGAGCCGTTTTCGGAGCTACCGTGCTGGGAGTCTTTTTGTTGCTTTTCAGCTGAGCAATTGCCACCTGTTGTGTTTGTAACATTTCGAAGATGATGTGAAGGCTAACCCATTGTTCTTCCTGAGCCGGGGTTTTTTGAGATTCTTGCTGATCTTCTTGGTGTATGCTCCTATTGGTGTGGGAGCTTATTTCGACGTGTTGAGTGTTATGCGAGACCACGTCCACATGAATTGGTTCTGGTACATTCTCAGGGTTTCGTGGTGGTACACCAACACCTGGAACATCCACACCATTCTCTCCATGGTCCTCAAGATTGTTGTTTTAACGTGCGTTTACCGAGTTAGACATTTTGACCTGAAATCAAAGATCTTGGACAAGAAAAAGTGTGAAAGGTAACTTGCGTTATTTAGTAAACCAGCAAGAAAATAATCACTATTATTTTTAGCCCCACGGTGGGCGCCAAACTGTTTACCTTGGAAATGGTAATTACAATTAGATTTGATTTTGTGGTTCTAAAAATACCTGATCTATTTTTATGCTAGTTGTTTAGGAAATAGATGCTAAGTGAAATACTTGGAAATAAGATAATAGCTTGAAAACAATGTGATAATCAAACCGAATGGCTAATAATCTGGGCCTCAAGCTTGCGTGTTTGGGGCCTCGAGGTCGAGTCGGATGCCTACCGAGGAGAGTCAATGGAGGACTAACAGTTATGATAAATTCAATGAATGAAGAATAATAGATAGAACACAATAAATGTAAGTAGTGGAGTCAAGAGAATTAGTTTAGAAAGTAGAGAGAATGTTCTTGTATATTCAATATTGAGTATCAGATCCCTCGCAAAATGACAAGGATCCCCTTTATATATAGGGGGAATCCCAACACAGTACAAATGCATTTATTACAAAGATATGGGCTGGTACAACCATTTAATACCATGATACGTGTTTGGACTAGCCTAATAAACTTTTTCAGCTCTAGTCACGCACTTTGGGAACTTCCCATCTGTTCATCATAGCCTTTGATTTGTACTGTCTCGGGGTCGATCGTTGCTTACACCACCTCGAAGTCGATCACTGAGAACCCTCAAAGTCGATTAGTGAGAACCCTCGGGGTTAATCACTAGGAACCCTCGAGATGCCTTGATGATCGTAAAATCGAACCGCTGATTTTTATCGTATACACCTAGCTAATGCTTAGCCTGATAGGAAGTACCTAGATCTACACAAAACGATGCGCATAAGAGTAGCATGAGTACACCATAACGGTACCCAGTAAGTGCCAAGTATAAACTCAGTATAGTAGTGACGAGGTTAGATTAGGGCCCTATTGAAATAAATAAAAAGACTGAACAAGCGTAAGATAGTGTAATAATGACACTAATGAAATTCAAGCAACAAATAGCATAAGCAAACTAGCTACACAGAACTAAGCAATTAGTGAAATAGGGAGAAAACAATTAATAATATGTTAGGGAAATAACAACAAAAGACAAGTGAAACAATGGAGAAACAATAAGAGTCACTACCGAGGTACCACCTCGTAGTCTCAAATCACCAACATAAATCACAATCTTTCCTTATATCACCACATGAGCTTTTACATTTAGTTTTGAAAATCATTTTCCCGAAATAACATGCCGCGTTTGAGCCCACATTATAACACTGCATGATTTCTGGTAGTTCCCTTACTAGCCACGCGTATCAAGCCCACCTTATCTCACCGCATGCATTTCAACCCCAAACGTTATACCACTGAATGCATATAGATATTACAACGTAACACAAATCTCACCTCAAGTTCCCAAAATCACAACTTGCTAGAGAAACCAAACAATAACAACAATTTTACAGTAAAAAGCCCATGGCTCAATCACAATTTACGCAAGAGTCTCAACAATAACAGCTGGAATTAACAACTCAACATAATGGTATTTTACAACTTAACACTTTGTCTCAACGTAAATTATACTATAAATACAAACTGTAGGAAACTAATTTGAACAGTAAAATTACAATATTTACGAAGAAATAAAAAGTCAACTCAAAAATCAACCCAGGCCCGTGCCTCGGACCCAACAAAAATTATAAAATCTGAACACCCATTTGATAAGGAGTCCAACCATACAAGAATTACTCAAATCCGACCTTAGATCGCCTTTCAAATCTCAAAAAATTATTCTAGGAAGTTCTACCATTTCCCCCCAATTTTCCAACTAAAACTACTAATTAAATGATGAAATTAACAATGGACTCGTGTAATTTAACAAAAACCGAGCTAGGAATTCTTACCTCAGTAATCTCTATGAAAGTCTCCCGAAATATCGCCTCACACCGAGCTCTCTAAGTCCCAAAATGGATTATGAATCAAACCCTTGAAAATTCCTTTTTTATGCCTAGCAAATCCACTTCTACGAGCCTGCGGTCGCACCTGCGGAAAAATCATTGCAGGTGCAGATTCCACTTAAGTCCAGAAATTCCACTTCTATGGACCATGGCTTGCACTGCGAGCCTGCTTCTACAGAGAACCCTTTGCTTCTACGACCAAAGCCCACACCAGCCTCATCCGTATCAGCGATCACCCCTCTGCACCTGCGGACTCGCAAATGCGGATAACTCCTCGCACCTGTGATCTCAACTGGGCAAATACAGATTTGCTTATGTGACCAATTGCTCGCTTTTGAGAGTCCGCACTGGTGGCCAATCCCTCTGCAGGTGCGATGACACCAAAAGGCTGGAACTTCAGCAATTGCACAAGTCCAATTTTGATCCGGATTCAATCTGCTTCACATCCGGGGTCCTCGGGAGCCCGTCTGAATATACCTAAAAGTTCCAAAAGACATAGCAGACCAACTCGAGGAGAAAAATCACATCAAATAAAATCGATTCGATGAATCACAATCCAGATTCAAACATATAAATTATGAACTTCTAAATTCCGAAACTAATGCCGATTCATACCAAAAAAACTTTGATTGACCTCAAATTTTGCACACAAGTCATAAATAACATTAAAGACCTATTCCAACTTTTGAAATCGAGATCTGATTCCTATATCAATAAAGTCAACTCCCGCTCAAATTTCTAATTCTTCCAAACCTTAAGTTTATCTAACTTTCGCCAATTCACGTCGAAACGACCTACGGACATCGAAATCCACATTCGAATGGACTCCTAAGTATAAAATAACCCTATGGAGCTATTAGAACCATCAAAACTCGATTTCAGAGTCGTCTATATAAAAGTTAGACTACGGTCAACTACTACAATTTAAACCTCCTACTTAGGGACTGTGTGTCCCATTCCACTCCGAAACTCACCCAAAACCAAAACCAAACGCCCCGGCAAGTCACATAGCCACTATATAATATATAGGAGGCAATAAATAGGGGATCAAAACTAAAATACTTAAAATGACCAGCCGAATCGTTACAGGTTCCAAGACTTTATCTTCTTTGTAAGCTTTTATAACTTTGTTTATTGCTTTGTTCTTGTATTCTAGTATGAGTAGCTAACTTTAAATACTAAGGTTGTGGAACCTAAGTGGGTGTAATGTTAATGGGTATTTACCATTGAGTGTGTGTGTGTGTGTGTGTGTGTGTATATATTGAGTGGTTGATTTCTATTCATTTCTCATGCTACATTTATGGTTGATGGTTGGAAATATTAGCTAGTGCCAATTTACTTTATCTTTCACTTGAAAAAGTGGGTTAAGGTTTGGTAGGATTTAATAGGAAGAACTCAAGGCTTTAAACCTTGTTTATTAGAATCGCTTAGGAATAAGTGAGTTTTACTTGGCATAAATTGGTTGTTCTTAATTGTAACTTTTTTATATTTGGAAAAATCATAAAGAGAAAATACCATCCAATTATTGGGAAATATTGGATATTCATTTAGGAACCATTTGCATATCAAAGGACCTCTCATTAGAAATATATCATATTAACATCGATATCATTACATTAAATTGACGGGGATAAAATACTGGTTTCTTAATCCTTTTAATCAATTCTCTTAACAAAATAACTTTTCTTATCAAATCATAATTACCAAACTCTTTTAAACTAACAGAATAGAATAACGGCTTTAGTCGAGTGACACACTATTCAAGTAAACTTCTCACACCTATTTCCTGTGGAATTCGACCCTAACCTAGTATTATATTTGACATCGACCATCTTACACTATTTATATAAGTGTAGTTTGAGCGTATCGTCGTAGACGTGGACGTGTGTGATGACCTGATAGGTCATCTAGAGCATTAACCCTTAATTTTGTGTTTCGAAACCTTAAATAGCTCCTTTTACCTTTCCTCAATTTGCATGCACAGTTCGTGTCTTTTTCCGGAAGGCTTTTATATGAAAAATTGATTAAAATGTGAATCTGTTCCTTAAAAATTTATTTGAGTTGACTTCGGTCAATGTATTGAGCAAATGGATTCGGATCCGTATTTTGACAGTCTCGATGGGTCCGTATTGTGATTTAGGACTAAGGCATATGCTCGGGATCGAATTCAGGGGTCCCTAACTCAGGTTATGGCAATTTGTCAAAAATTTGAAGTTTAAAGGTTTAAAGAATTTATAAATTTGATTGAAGTTTGACTATATTGCTACCGAGTCCGGATTTTGGTTTGAAACTTGGTATATGTTCATTACTGTATTTAAGACCTGTCTGTAAAATTTGATGTAAAATGGAATTGATTTGGCGTGATTCAAACGTCCGATTGTTAAAATGGAAGTTCTTAAGTTTCGTTGAAAAACTCATTCCCTTTGGTGTATGATTCGTAGTTATAGGTGTTATTTAGGTGTTTTGATCGCACGAGCGAGTTCGTATGATGTTTTTGGACTTGTGTGCATGTTTGGTTTGGAGCCCCGATGGCTCGGGTGAGTTTTGGATGGGCCACAGAGTGATTTTGGACTTGGTAGAATAACTGATGCCCTTTTGCTTCTGGTGTTATGTTGCAGATCTCGCATTTGTGAGTTTTGATTTTTCAAGCAAGGCTTCATATTTACGAGCATGGGCTGGCTGAGGACGGCTCGCATTTGCGAGGTAAAAGTTGCTCTTTTTCGCTTTTGCAAAGGCAGAGTCGCATTTGCGACTCAGTATGGTTATTAGCAGTCTTCGCATTTGCGAAGAAATGGTTTGCATTTGCGAGAGCTAGAGCATTTGCGACCAAAAACATCGCATTTGCAATGACTGGGTTTCTGAGAGGAGTTCGCATTTGCAACTTCTTTCTCGCAATTGCGACATCCACATCTAGGTAAAAACTGAGTTAGACGGGATTTTGCTCATTCTTTCAAATTCTCAACCCTAAAAACCTTAGAGACGATTTTTCCAAGAGCTTTTCTTTCTCAATTCATTAAAAAGTGTCTCTAACCTACTTCCTTTCTATTACCCACTACATTTCATAAAATTTCAACCTTAAATCTTGGATTTTCATAGTAGAAATGGGGATTTGGGTAGAACTAAGGATTTTTGTAAAATTGGAATTTAGACCTTGAATTGAGGTTAGATTTCGAAATAAATTACATAACCGGGATCGGGGTGAATGGTTAATCGGGTTTTGGTCTGAATTTCGGGGTTCGAATAAGCAAGTCCGATGTTGACTTTTGTTGACCTCTTCAATAATAACCTAAATTGAACCTCTTTTATCCGTGTGTAGTTCCTAAGGCTTATTTTGAATCATTTGGTTAATAATTTGCTAGATTTGGTTGGTTCGGAGGCTTGTTCGAAAGCCAAGGCTGTGGTCGGACTTTGAGTCGAGTGCGGAGCAAGTTAAGTGTCGTAGTTAACCTTGACTTGAGGGATTAGGACTTGTTTGCCTATTTTCTACGTGTTTAAATGTGTGGGTACAAGTATATGTTAGGTGGCAAGTACTTATGCGTTGTTTTTGGGTTAAAGCATGCGGGTGAGACTTGCTACTTGTAATTTATCATCTTCTTTACTTATGATATCCATTCTTAGATTAGTTTATTTCTTATTTGATTGTTCTATTCATATTTATGAATTAAATTGTGATGGTTGAGAATTTCTTTGAAATTAAGTATTGGTATCTTGGAACCATTATTGATGTAAGGTTTATTCTTACTTAATCTTATATTCATGACTTCATGGTAACGGAGAGTGGTAAAGCACAAAAGGTGATGCCATGTTGTATTTATCGTTTTATGAAAAAATTAAGAGTAAAAGCACGAACGGTGATGTCGTGCCATATTTATTCTTTCATAAAGAAATTGAGAGTAAAAGAACGAAGGGTGATGTCGTGCCGTATTTATCATTTCATGGAAAGATTGAGAGTAAAAGCACGAAGGGTGATGCCATACCATTATTATTGTTCATGGTGAGGTTGAGAGTAAAAGCACCATGGGTGATGTCGTGCAGTCTTTATTCAGTATGTTTATCCGTTTTCATTAGTTGGTGATTTACTTGATTGTCTTATGTTGACATTCTTATTATAGCTATCGTATTATGTTCCCCTTGGCATTTCCCCTCCCAATTGTACGTGATTAATCTCTATTTGTTGTTATGTTGTACATATATCTTTGTTTGTACAGGTTAAATTATGTGAGTGTCATGTCATAGCCCCGTCACTTCCTCGTCGAGATAGATCTGCTGGCGTCCGGCATACCTTGAAGTCCCCTTCATTTGAAACAGTTGTATTTATTTCAGACTCTATTTGTAGAACTTCTAGTAGCTTGTTCACTTGTGAATCCGGATCTGGGATTGTACTTAGTCATTTTTGAGTTGATTTACCTTTTCACACATCATTTTAGCTTTATTGCAATTTAAATGGGCTTAATTACTTGGACTGTTAAAATTGGCAAATGATTTACTCTAACGTTGGCTTTCCTAGCGAGTGAAATGTTAGGTGCCATCACGGTCCCTAAGGTGGGAATTCCGGGTTGTGACAAGTTGGTATCAGAGCACTAGGTTGCCTAGGTCTCACGAGTCATGAGTAGGCTTATATTGTTTGGAGGATCGGTATAGAGACATCTGTACTTATCTTCCAGAGTCTAATTTCGCTTCTATTTTTCTCTGTCGTGCGATTTATTCTATCATTGATAATTGAACTCTTTTATTCTTATTCTTTTGCAGATGGCGAGAATACGTACTACACCTGCAGCTGGATAGTAGTCCAAGCCCCTAGTGGTAGCTCTATCACAACCCAAAACCAACCCGTCGTGATGGACCTATCGTAGAACTATGTAAGCCATCTACTCAACCATTTCCAACACTCTAAAGCTTTAAAAGAAATATGGAAGCAATTAAATTTAAGGAAAACCTTTTAAAAACAGAATAAAATTCACAACTGAATACAAAATTTCTCCCAAAATCGGGGTGTCATCTAGTACATGAGCATCTACATAGGGATATAGTCTAATACAATGTCTAGAGTATTAAACTGAAATATAAAATGAAGATAAGGGAGGAGAGTCAAGGTCTGCGGATGCCCAACAGCTACCTCGATGATCTCCGAAAACTTAGACTCCGCAACTCAGCAGCTGCTATGCCCGGAAGAACCTGGATCTATATACGAGGTGCAGGGTGTAGCGTGAGTACAACCAACTCAATAAGTAATAAATCTAACCTTTGGACTGAAAGTAGTGACGGACCCAACATGTACAGTTCAATATAGAAATAACTGTACAGAAATATATGCGTGATTTTAAGTTCAACATATAAACTCAACACAATTGAGATAGATAAATTCTAAATGATATGGGAAATATAACCTCTCTACATCTACATGCTAATGCACATGCTGAATGTGATGCACTATGCTGAAAGCCTCGTGTACTCACACTCTCAGAGTACTCAATCACTTAGTAATGTATATGGCCAATCCATCCTAGGGAGGATCCATCCCAAGTATATATACATCAACTGATAGTCAGTCACTCAGTACTAGATAGGGCCAATCCAACCCATGGGGAAGATCCATCCCCAAGTATAAATGATTCGGACAAGATCCATGTCCAGGGAAGATCCATCACTCAATATAAATCAATTGTGCTCACTGGAGGTGTGTACAGACTGCGGAGGGGCTCCTTCAGCCCAAGCGCTATCATAAGCCAGATCTAGGCATAAATCAATTAAAACTTACTACGATGTGCAACCCGATCCCATAAATGTCATTCATAATCAGGCCCTCGGCCTCACTCAATCATTAATCTCTCCATTCTCTCTCTCGGGCTCACAATATCAAGAAACTAGCCCAAAAATGATGATAAGATGTATCAATAAATGGCAACAGAGACTGAGATATGATATACAATGAATAAATATGACTGAGTACAAAATTTCAATGTAATCAATACGTCAACAGCAAGAAACGACCACTACGGGCCCCATAGTACCAACATATAGCCTATACATGATTTCTAACATGATTGGCAACTCAATTACTTAATCACATGATGAAAACACGGATATCAACAAGATAAATCAGCTATACATTTCCATGGAATCGATCAGGCCGCAATTCTCACGGTGCAAGCCCGCATGCCCGTCACTTGGCATGTGCGTCACCTCAACACCAATCATATAACGCATAACTCAGGGTTTCGAACCCTCAGGGCCAAGTTTAGAAGTTTTACTTACCTTAACCCTAGTAAATCTATACTCCAACATACCTTTGCCTCATGAAATGGCCTCTGAATGTCTCGAATCTAGCCACAAATAATGCGATACAATCAACACGGGCTAATTGAATCAATTCCATAAGAAACTTAACTCTTATTCAAAAGTCTAAAAGTCAACTCAAAAGACGTCCCCAGGCCCACATCTCCAAATCTGATAAAAGTCACAAAACCCGAAATCCCATCCAACCAAGAGTTCAACCATACCAAATTTACCAAAATCTGACACAAAATCGTCACTCAAATCCCCAAATCAAACTCTCCAAATGCCTAGCTTCAAAACCCCGAATTTCACCTCAAAACCACACAATCTAGATGGGAAAATCAATGGGGAAACAAGATCATTGAATAAAAATGAGCACAAGTGACTTACCTTAAGAAACCCCTCGAAAATCATGTCAAAAAGTGCCTAATCCCGAGCTTGAAATGTTTAAAATGAAGAAAAATCGCGAACCCTTGAATTTATCTTTCTGTCTAGCCTTTCTGATTCTGCGGACACTTAATCTCATCCACAGTGTCGCAGAAGCGACCAAAATTCTGCTTTTGCGGTGAACTACTGGAGCTGGGCCTCCACTTTTATGGTCCTCACCCTCGCATCTGCGCAATCGCAGGTGCGGGAATCCCCATCGCACCTGCGTACGCTTTGCTTCTGCACCCATCACGCCGCACCTGCGACCACGCAGGTGTGGAAAACTCTTCCCCAATCTTGGCTGCATTTGCGCTCCTCAGCTCGCACCTGCGATCAAAGCTTCGCAGGTGCGGTTACACCAGCAGACTTCAGCTACAACAGTCTTTCGAACTTAAACTTTGATTCGAAAACAATTCAAAATCCCCCCGAGGCCTCCGAGACCTCAACCAAATATACCAAAAAGTCCTAATACACAATACAAACTTAGTTGAGCCTTCAAACCACATCAAACAACGTCAAAAACATGAAGTGTACCCAATTCAAGCTCATTAAGACGAATAAATTTCAACATCTATCAACGATGCCGAAACCTATTAATTCATGTCCAATTGACCCTAAATTTTGCACACAAATGACAAATGACACGATGGACCTACTCCAATCCGACCCCGATATAAAACAATCTAGTCCGGGTCAAACTTTTCAAAATCCAACTTTTACCATTTCAAGTCTAATTCCACTACGGACCTCTACATCACAATCCGGACATGCTCCTAAGTCAAAAATACCCAACGTAGCTAACAGAACCATCAAAACTCCATTTTGGAGTCGTTTATACATAAGTCAACATCCGGTCAACCATTTCAACTTAAGCTTTCAACCTTGAGACTAAGTGACTAAATTTATTCCGAAATTCCTTCGGACCCAAACCGACTACCCTAGCAATTCACATAATAGCTATAAATCACAAAATGAGCAGTAAATGGGGGAACATGACTATAACTCTCAAAATGGCCGGCCGGGTCGTTACATTGTCCCTCTCTTAAACAAAACGATCGTCCTCGAATGGGTCTAAAAATGTACCTGGAGTCTCAGATAGGTCTGAATATCTGCTCTGCATTTTCCGCTCGGTCTCCCAAGTAGCCTCCTCAATTGGCTGAGCTTTCCACTGCACCTTCACTAAAGTTATATCCTTGGACCTTAACTTTCGAACCTGCCAATCCAAAATGGCCACCAGCTCCACCTCATAAGTCAGATCACCATCCAACAGACCGTGCTGAAATCCAAAACATGGGAGTGATCACTAACATATTTCCGGAGCATAGAAATATGAATCACTGGATGCACACTCGACAAACTAGGTGGCAAGTCAAGCTTGTAAGCCACCTCTCCAATCCTCTGAAGCACCTCAAACGGCCCAATAAACTCTCGAACCCTTGAACACCCAGACCCCTCAGAAGATCCTGCACTATTTGATGCCCTAGCCTATTGCTGGGTAACTACCAACTGTGTCAATAAATGCACTGCACTCCACAAGTCCTGATCTGATAGAAGTGGAGGGGGAATTGGATGTGCGTTATCCATAGGAATCTCCTTAGGTGGTGGATGAGCCAGTAATGGCTGAGTAGGGGTCTCGCACTGAGCCTCAGACTGGACCCCATCTACTGAGGGCACCCTGCTGGTCCCCTTACCTGCTGTTGTATCTCTCCTTTGGCTAGCCCTAGTCTTCCTAGTCACCATCATCTGTGCATACAAATACCAACATATAAGTTTAACTCAAATTTCCTATAACTCAGTTCTATAGCACGATTTAGATTTGAAAAAAGGGAAACCAACTCTGAAATGCCTTGTAGTTCCTTACTTATATAATGTGGTGCACAACACATCTATAAACAAGACCTTACTAGACACAGCTTGTAGACTCCCAAGGATAGAACTGCTCTGATACCAAGTTTGTCACGCCCCAGACCTGAAGCCTCACCTAACCTAGCTTTCCAACTTGCGACTAAGTGTCTCTCAGCATATAATGTCATATGTTGGCCATGGAGTCACATTTCATGATAGGGATATAAAATTGAACGGAAACTAGCACTGACTAAACATCAATATAAAGCTGGGCCGACAAGGCCTAAAAGCCTAATATACTGCACTAACCGACATGATATGTCTACAAGCCTCTACTGCTAGATGTACTATGATCAGAACAGGGTCCCAACCTACCCATAACATATATACATATATATAGAAGATGTACACAAAACCCTAGACCCAACAACTTTGAAGGACGTGGAGCTTACGGATCAAGCTGAACTTGGTCAACACCTACTGAGAAGGTCTACCCGTCTGTCTATCTGAATCTGCACGTATGAAATGCAGCATCCCCAAAAATGGGACGTCAGTACGAAATAATATACCGAGTATGTAAGGAAATAAAATAACTGAAAGTTGAAATTGAACTGATAATATAATAACTAAAAGTAACTGGGAGTCAAAGTTGATTTGGAGATATACTTACCTACTGGTACTGACTCAACTCTCTCAATATAGCAAGTAAAATAAATGTCCGATCCTATAAGGCTCGGTACGTGTAACTGCTCGGCCGTAGTAAGCTCTCTCATAGGTGCTCAACCATACTAGGCTCTTTATCTACCATTCTAGGCTCTCTCATAGGTGCTCGACCACAGTAGGCTCGGTATAGAAGTTGCCCAATAGGGGCCTGCCCACCGATTATAGCTCGATGGTGGTGAAAATATTGTAATACTATATATATATATATAGACTATCTATTCTCTTCACTAAAAGAAGACAAAACTAAACTGAATATAAAAGACAGTACTCAATTGAATATAAAGCCCCAATAAGGAGAATACTGTAACTTATGAGACTAGGATAATGTATATAAATTCGAGAGTATGAACTTCTCTTAATGCCTCGTTATCAATCACATGTAGTTACGAAATCATGTCAAAATGAAGGAAGGGCTTTGCCTTAACATACCTTATAACAATCTTTCCAATCACCAAGTTGAACTCTACTCTTCACACCTTAATCTACAATAAAGATAATAATACTATCATTAAGTTTCGAAAGGTACAATTATGCCACAACGAACGACAAGCTTATTTTGTATTAAAACGGGCAACATCTTCCTATAATCCTTTCTTCCTCCAAGTTCAAGATAACACCAACAACACAATAACACAAAAATAACAACATATATACATTATTTTCCAACCTTATATACACCACAAAATACTACAAAACAGCCCAACACACCCCAATCTCTTCATACACAAAACGACCACCGTAGTAGTGTCCAACAACCCAAAAATGTTACGACGAACGGCCAGCCCACCACCCTGCATTTATGTGGTGTTTCTCCACCCCTTCCTTCTCCAAAATGCCACAAAATAGTAGTAAAACACGCAGCCCAATAGCAACACAAAACAGTCCGCTACAAGTGAATAACTCAAACTCACGGCTTCCGATCACCGTCCCGTGAATTCTTACAAATATAGAACAACTTACCATGCATGTACAACAGAAAAAATGGATAAAAAAGAGCAGTAAACTTACCTTATTTTTTGAATAACTCAGATCCTATCTTGGTTCTTTAAACTCTAGGTTTTACCTCCAATTAAAACGTGAAAGGGAGAGAAAATCAATTAGGGTTTATGGGCAATTTTTGGGAGGATTTTTATAGAGCTTATGTCTGGTTATTATGCCCTATTATCAGTCTAATATATGAAGGAAATAGTCCTTTAAAAGGCCTCTTTGGACGACCCGAACTGGCCCATTTTTGGGACATGTATAATCCTCTCATTTAAGCAAGTAGGTGACATACCTACTTGTCACCTAGCAGTCTGCACAGTCTCGCCAAAATGCCTGTATCTCTCTACTCTATTGTCTTATTAATAAAAGGTTTAGTTCCATAGAAATTATACTCATAGGTATTCAATTTGATGGGTGGAACACCCTATAAGTCTAAGTATATTGGGAGAAAATTGCAATTATATTTGACCCAAAGTTTTAGTAAAACTTATAAACGTAACTTGTGATGACTTTCATCGACTTTTGTTCCATAATTCGCGTGACTTCAAAGCATAACACACTACTATCATACTACTAATATAACTCATAAAATAACCTATTTTATTGTTATGCACCCTAGTCTCACCCCAAAATAACATGTTATAACATTACCATCTTTCAACTTTTGACGAAACATTGTTTTCTCCAATTCCTTTAGCTTCTGAACCTTCTAACCCCCTTTGTACTTGTTGTGCATGATCTTGAATATTTGCAACCTCCGAAGTAGCATTATTAACTTACTTTATATACTTTCAAATATTATCTCATTTTTGTCCTACATTAGTTTGCTTCCGACGCACTTTTACGTACGAAAATATAGGGTGTAACATCATCCCCCCGGAAACATTTGTCCTTGAATGTCTACTCTTAGAGACTTTGGAAAATTTTGCTAGATTCTCCTCCATACGCTAGACTAAAGCTAATCTACACGTAGCCAAAAAACATACTATACATGCCATACATGGCCAATGTCTATAAATAGCAACACTTGGCCTCACGCTATCGTCAATCATAAATACTAAAAGTCAAAAATAAGATCTTACCTGATGACCTACTGGCATGAATAGATATGTGCTAAAGTATCCCACCTCGAGCCATATCTTCAATTTCAAATAGGTGGGGGTATTTAGACTTCATTTCTTCTTCCGTTTCCTACGTCATCTCTTCCACATTATTGCTTCTCCAAAAAACCTTCACGGAGCCTACCTCCTTATTTCGTAGCTTGTGGATTTGTCAGTGTAGGATGGCAATTGGAATTTCCTCATATGACAAGTCCTCAATAATTTGTACATCATCTGTGGTCACCAATTGGTTAGGATCGCCAATGCACTTCCGTAGCATGGATATGTAAAAAAAACGGATGGACAGACTCCAATTCTGAGGGCAATTCTAACTCATAAGCTACTTGTCCCACTCTCCAAATGATCCTATAAGGCCCAATATACTGTGGGCTAAGCTTGTCTTTCTTGTCAAACCTCATCACGCCCTTCATAGGTGATACCTTTAAGAATACCTAGTCATTAACCCCAAACTCTAAGTCTCATTGCCACATGTTAGAATATGACTTCTGACGACTTTGAGCATTCAACTGTCGCTCCCGGATAAGCTTTACTTTCTCTACAGCTTGTTGAACCAGGTCTGGCCCATGTAACCCAAATTCTCCAACATCAAACCACCATATAGGAGATCTGCACTTACGCCCATACAAAGTCTCGTATGGAGCCATCTGGATACTAGAGTGGTAACTGTTATTATATGCAAACTCGATAAGAGGTAGATGTTCATCCCAACTTATTTTAAAATCCAACACACATGATCGTACATATCCTCGACCGTCTTAATTGTGCGCTTGACTTGTCCATTAGTCTGTGGATGAAAAGTTGTGCTGAGATTCTCCTGAGTCCCTAGACTCTGTGAAATGACTTCCAAAAATGTGCTGTAAACTGGGCCCTACAGTCATATATAATAGATACTGGTATTCTGTATAGCTGCACTATCTCCTTAATATATAACTTTGCATAATCTTCTACTGTATATATAGATATGAACGGTAGGAAATAGGTTGGTTTCGTGATCCTATTGACTATCACCCTTATAGAATCAAACTTACGATGAGAACAAGGCAAACCTGTGACAAAGTCCACGTTTATCGCCTCCCATTTCCATGTCGGGATCTCTATAGCCTGCATTAGCCCTCCAAGCTTCTGGTGCTCTACCTGCACCTGCTGGCAACTAGGACACTGGCCACAAACTCAACAATGTTCTTCTTCATATTGTTCCACCAGTAAACATCCTTAATATCATGATACATCTTCGTCGACCCATGATGAATGGACTACCACGAATAATGTGCCTTTGACATAATCCTATCTCGTAGCCCTGCTATATCTGGAACACACAGACGACCCCTATATTTGACAACCCCATATCCCTTGAGCTCTAACAATGGCTTCTTCTACTGCGGAAGTCTCTCTCTCAACTCGACCAACTCTGGGTCCTTGTACTACTTTTTCTTGACTTCAGCTATGAGAGATTTTGTAGTGGTTTGGAGTACAACTACACCATCATCAGAATCTACTAACCAAACCCCCAAACAAGCCAATTAATTAATATCTCTAGTTAATTGTCTTTTCTCGGCCTCTAGATATGCTAAGCAACCCATAGATCGGTGACTTAAGGCATATGCTACAACATTAGCTTTGCCTGGATGGTAGAGAATGTTAACATCGTAATCTTTCAATAACTCCATCCATTGCCTCTATCGCAAATTCAACTCTTTTTGCTTGAAGATATATTGTAGGCTTTTATGATCTATAAATACATCAACATGAACACCATATCTTAAGTGCATGGACAACCGCAGTTAACTCGAGGTCATGGGTTGGATAATTCCTCTCGTGATTCCTTAACTTCCTTGAAGCATACACAATTAACTTCATATGTTGCATCAGGACACATCCTAACCTGGAACACGAGGCATCACAATACATGGCATAACCCTCAGGAAGTGTTAGAACTAGCATTGAGGTCAACCTGTTCTTAAGTTTTTGGAAACTCCACTCGCAAGCCTCTGCCCACTAAAACTTAGTTGCTTTCTATGTCAACTTTGTCAATGGTGTCGAAAGGGAATAAAAAACCTCTACGAACCTCTGGTAATATCCTGCTAAGTTTAGAAAGCTACGAACCACTGTCGGAGTGGTAGGTCTAGGCCAAGATTTCACAGCCTCAATCTTCTGAGTGTCTACCTTTATACCTTCATCGGATATAATATGCCCCAAGAATGCTACAAACTTCAACCAAAACTCACATTTAGAAAACTTAGCATACAAATTACAATCATGGATGGTTTGGAGTACAGCTCGCAGGTGGTCTGCATGCTCATCCTCTGAACGTAAATAAACCAGAATATCATCAATAAATACTATCATGGACAGATCTAAAAATGGATGGAATAGGCTATTCATTGTGTCCATAAATACGGCGGGTGCATTCGTCAACCTGAAGGACATGACAAGGAACTCAAAGCGGCCATATCAGGTCTTGAAGGTTGTCTTCGGAATATCTTTTTCCCGAACTTTGACCTGGTGGTACCCCGACCTCAAATCTATCTTTGAAAAGAATCTACCCCCCTGCAATTGATCAAAGAAGTCATCGATCCTTGGAAGTGGATACTTATTCTTAATATTTACCTTGTTCAGCTATCTATAATTGATACACATCCTCAGTGAGTTGTCTTTCTTTCACAAAAACAGTACTGGTGCACCCCAAGATGAGATACTGGGCTGATGAAACCTTTCTATAGCAAATCTTTTAACTGCTCCTTCAACTTCTTCAATCTGGCAAGTGCCATTTTATACGGAGGGATGGATATTGGTTAAGTTCCTAGAAGCAAATCGATGCTAAAATCAATCTCTCGCTCTGGAGGAATACCTGGAAGCTCATCTGGAAACTCATTTGCATACTCTTTGACTACGGGAATAGACTGAAGAACATGTATCTCATCATCTGCTTATCTAACTCGCACAATATGATAAATTCACCTTTTTGCGATCATTGTCCTCGCCTTCAGATAGGAAATAAACCTACCTCTGGGTGTCGCTGTATTACCTACCCATTCAAGGACTGCCTCACCCAAAAAATGAAATCTGGCTACCTTTGCTTGGCAACCAACTGTGGCATAGCAAGTTGCCAACCAGTCCATGCCCATGATATCATCAAAATCCATCATCTCTAGATCAACCAGACCGGCTAAGGTCTGACGACTACAAACTGTCACTGTACAACCTCGGTAAACCCTTCTAGCAATAATCGGTACTGACACCGATGTAGATACTTCAAAAGGATCACTTAGTATTTCAGGCACTATACCAAACTTCCCCGCGACAAATAGGGTAATATACGATAAAGTAGATCCTGGGTCTATCAAGGCATAAGCGTCATGAGAGAAAATGGTCAATATACCTGTCACAATGTCTGGTGAAGACTCCTGGTCCTGTCGACCCGCTAAAAGATAGATGCGATTTTGATTACCACCTAAACTGGAACCTCTACCCCTGCCTCAAACTTTACCAGCTGAAGACTGAGACTCGCTCCCTAAAAGATGCACAAACATAGATGATCCCATTGTTGAACTCGCTATTTGTGCCATACCCCCAGAATCTCTATTTGGTCAATCTCGCTTCATATGCTCCGAACACCCACATGTATAACAAACATCGGAACCTGCTTGGTATTGGCCCAAGTGTCCTCTACCACAAATGTCACACCATGGCGGAAATGACCATATCTGCCCTAAACCTCACTGTCGCTGCAAACCTGATGCCCGTGAGATCTCACCCGGTCCTGATTGAGTATAACAGTTATACCATAACCTTGTAAATGAGTTTGCGGAGGCCTAGGTGGCTGTCCGAAGTATTGGGGCCTATAACTATCCTGAGACTGCTCCTCAGACCTGGCAAATCTCATTCTCTTACGCTGCCCTTGTTCGATCCTCTCTATACCCTGCTGCCGATACCAACCTCTTTCTATATTTTGGGCGAATGCCTGAATCCTCGAGATATCCATACTATCCTGCAATGCAGCGGTGGCACATGTCTCGATCAACTCTAGGGACAACCCTGCTATAAACTTATGGATCCTATCCCGCATAGTAGCAACTATTGGTGGCACATATCTGGCCAATGAGTCAAAACGGAGACTATACTCTCGAACAATCATATTACCCTGCTTGAGAACTAGAAACTGATCGACTCGAGCCTGTCAAATTTCCTGTAGTAAGTACTGGTCAAGGAAGGCATCTGAAAAATTATCCCAAATAGTTGGATGTGCATCACATCCACTGGACCTCTCCCATGCCTCGTACTAAAGGATGGCTATATCTCGATATCGAAAAGCTGCTAGCTCAACTGCCTCTTTCTCTGTGGCATGCATAACCCAAAATATCTTGTAAAGCTGATCTATGAAATCCTGTGGGTTCTCCCTCTGATATGTTCCCGTGAACTCTAGGGGACTCAAAGCAATAAACTCTCGGACCCTTGAACACCCACTCCCTTAAAAGATCCTGCACTAGCTGATCCCTTAGCCTGTTGTTGGGTAGCTACTAATTGTGTCAACAAATGCACTGCACTCCTCAAGTCTTGATATGATGGAAGTGGAGGGGGAACTGGATGTGTGGTATCCCTAATAATCTCTTCGGGTGGTGAAAGAGTCGGGAATGGCTGAGTAGGGGTCTTGCCCTGGGCCTCAGACTGGACCTCATCTACTGGGGGTACCCTGCTGGTCCCTGCACCTGCTGTTGTATCTCTCATTTAGCTAGCTATAATGTTCCTAGTCACCATCATCTGTGCATGCAAACATCAACACGTAAGTTTAACTCAAATTTCCTATAACTCAGTTCTATAGCACGATTTAGATTTGAAAGAAGGCTAACCAACTCCTAAATGCCCTAAAGTTCCCTGCTTATATAATGTGGTGCACAACACATCTATAAACAAGACCTTACTAGACACGACTTGTAGACTCTCTAGGATAGAACTGCTCTGATACCAAGTTTGTCATGCCCCAAACCTGAAGAGGCGGGGGGGGCGAGACCGGCACTCAGTGCCTCACCTAACCTAGCATACCAACTTGCGATTGAGGGACTCTAAACATATAATGTCATATTTAGGCCATGGGGACACATTTCAAGACAATTTGCGAAGCAAAGTATAAAACTAAACGAAACTAGCGCTGACTAAACATCAATATAAAGTTGGGCCGACAAGGCCGTCATAGCTACTACAGCTCACAAACCAACAAAATATACATTCAAGGCCTACAAGCCCAACATACTGCACTAACTAACAAGATATGTCTACAAGCCTCTACTGATGGATGTACTATGATTGGAATAGGGCCCCAACCTACCCATAACATATATACATATATATATAGAAGATGTACACAAAACCGTAGACCCAACAACTTCGAAGGACGTGGAGCTTACCGATTAGGCTAAACTCGGGAAACACCTATTAAGGAGGTCTACCCGCCTGTCTATGCGTGCACCAATAGAGTCCCCAAAAAAGGGACGTCAGTATGAAATAATGTACCGAGTATGTAAGGAAATAAAATAACTGAAAGTTGAAACTGAACTTATAATATAATAACTGAAAGTAACTGGGAGCCAAAGATGATTTAGAAATATACTTACCTGCTGATACTGACTCAACTCTCTCAATATAGTAAGTAAAATAAATGTCTGACCTTATAGGTGATCCACCATACTAGGCTATTATCTCGGCTATTTTGGGCTCGCTCATAGGCGCTCGACGATAGTAGGCTCGGTATATAACTTACCATCTGATCAGAGGTTTCCCAATAGGGGCCTACCCTCCGATTATAGCTCGATGGTGGTGAAACTACTGTAATACTGTATATATATACACCTCTCTGCTCTTTTGACTGGAAGAAGACAATACTCAATTTAATATAAAGTCCCGATAAGGGAGAATACTGTAACTTATGAGACTAGGATAATGTATATAAATTCGGGAGTATGAATTTCTCTTTATGCCTCGTTATCAAACACATGTAAGTATGAGATCGTGCCAAAAATGAGGGAAGGGCTTAGCCTTAACATACCCAGATCTTTCCAATCACCAAGTTGAACTCGCCTCTTCGCACCTTAATTAGAACAACGATAATAATACTATCATTAAGTTACAAAAGGTACAACTATCGCATAACGAACGACAAACTTATTTTGTATTAAACCGGCAGCATGTCCCCTATAATCCTTACTTCCTCCAAATTCAAGATAACACCAATAACACAAGAACACAATAATAACAACATATATACATTACTTTCCAACCTTATATACACCACAAAATACTACAAAACAACTCAACACACCCTAATCTCTTCATACACAAAACGACCACCGTAGTAGTGTCAAACAACCCGAAAATGTTACGACGAACAACCAGCCCACCACCCTGAATTTATGTGGTGTTTCTCCACACCCTCCCTTCTCCAAAACTCCACAAAACAGTAGTAAAACACGCAGCCCAACAACAACACAAAAGAGTCCACAAAACAGTCCATTACACGTGAATAACTCGAACTCATGGCTTCCGATCACCTTCCCGTGAGTTTTTACAAATATAGAACGACTTACCATGCATTTACAGCAGAAAAAGTTGATGAAAAAGAGCAGTAAACGTACCTTATTTTTTGGATAACTCAGCTCCTATCTTGGTTCTTCAAACTCTCGGTTTTACCTCCAATTAGAATTTGAAAGGGAGAGAAAATCAATTAGGGTTTGTGGGCAATTTTTGGGAGGATTTTTGCAGAGCTTATGTCTGGTTATTATGCCCCATTATCAATATATGAAGGAAATAGGCCATTAAAAGGCCTCTTTGGACGACACGAACTAGCCCATTTTTGGGATATGTATAATCCTCTCATTTAACCAAGTAGGCGACACACCTACTTGTCACCTAGCAATCTGCGTAGTCTCGCCAAAACACCTATATCTCTCTACTCCATTGTCATATTGACAAACGATTTAAAGCATAACACATGACTATTATACGACTAACATAAATCATAGTGTAACCTCCTTATCATGTTAATCACCCTAGTCTCACCCCAAAATTACATGTTATAACATTCCCAACTTTTGACTTTCGACAAAACATTATTTTCTTCAATTCCTTTAGCTTCTGATCCTTTCAAACCTCTTTGTACTTGTTGTTAATGATCTTTAATATTTGTAACCTCTGAGATAACATGATTAACTTACTTTATATACCTTAAAATAGTATGTCATTTTTTATCCTACATTAGTTTGTTTACGACACACTTTTACGTACAAAAATATAGGGTGTAACACTGAACTAAGTCAATACCCAATAGCCTAGCCTGACCCGGCTTAAACCAACCCACCAAAGATTGACATTGTCTCCCATACAAAGCCTCATACGGAGCCATCTGAGTGCTCGACTAGTAGCTGTTATTGTAGGCAAATTTCTCAAGCGGTAGAAACGGATCTTAAGAACCCCCTAAATCAGTGACACAAGCGCGTAGTATGTCCTCCAATATGTGAATAGTGCGCTCGGACTGTCCTTCTGTCTGAAGGTGAAATGTTGTACTTAACTCAACCTGAGTGCCCAGCTCTCGCTGCACGACCCTCCAAAACTGCGATGTAAATTGCGTGCCTCGATCTGAAATTATGGACATCGGCACATTGTAAAGGTGAACAATCTCACGAATGTAAATCTCAGCCAAGCGTTCTGAAGAATAAGTAGTCCCAACTAGAATGATGTGCATGGGCTTGGTTAGCCGATCCATAATCACCCAAATTGCATTGAACTTCCTCGAAGTTTGTGGGAGCCCTACTACAAAATCCGTGATGATAAGCTCTCATTTCCACTCCAGAATCTCAAACCTCTAAAGTAATCCACCCGGCCTCTGATGCTCATACTTTACCTGCTGACAGTTAAGGCACTGAGCTACAAACCCCACTATATCATTCTTCATTCTCCTCCACCAATAGTGTTGCCTCGAGTCCTCGTACATCTTTGCGACACCTAGGTGAATGGAATACCGTGAATTGTGGGCCTCCTCAAGACTAGACTTACGTAACCCATATATAATGGGCACACGTATCCGACCCTGAATTCTCAATACCCCATCATCCCCAATAGTAACAACCCTAGCATCACTATGCTGAACCTTGTCCTTAAGGACAAGCAAATGAGGATCATCATACTGGCGCTCTTTGATGCGATCAAATAAGGAAGTCTGAGAAACCACACAAGCTAGAACCTGACTAGGCTTAGAAACATCTAATCTTATGAACTGGTTGGCCAAGGCCTGATCATTAACTGCAAGCGATCTCTCACCAATAAGAATGAATGCAAGGCTACCCATACTCACTACCTTCCTACTCAAGGCATGGGCCACTACATTGGCCTTCCCGGGATGATACAGAATAGTAATATCATAGTCCTTTAGCAGCTCCAACCATTCCTACTACCTCAAATTTAGATCCTTCTATTTGAAAAAGTGTTGGAGACTCTGATGATTTGTAGATACCTCGCAAGGCACATCATAGAGATAATGCCTCCAAATCTTCAATGCATGAACAATGACAATCAACTCCAAATCATGAACATGGTAGTTCTTCTCATGGGGCTTCAACTGTCATGAAGCATAAGCAATCACTCTACCCTCCTGCATCAAGACACACACAATACCGATCCAAGAAGAATTACAATACACTATATAAGAGCCTAAAGCTAAAGGCAAAACTAGAACATGAGCTATGGTCAAGGTAGTCTTGAGCTTCTGAAAGCTCTCCTCATACTCATCCGACCACCTGAAAAGAGCACCCTTTTGGGTCAATTTGTTCAAGAGTGATACAATAGATGAGAAACCCTCCACAAAGCGACTATAATAACCAGCCAAACCAAGAAAGCTCCTAATCTCCATAGTTGAGGAAAGTTTGGGACAAGTATAAACCGCCTCTATCTTCTTTGGATCCACTTGAATCCCCTCATTGGACACCACGTGCCCCAAGAACGCCACTAAACTAAGCCAAAACTCACATTTGGAGAACTTGGCATAAAGCTTCTCCTCCCTCAACCACTACAACACAATTCTCAAATGTTGGGCATGCTCCTCCTAGCTATGAGAGTATACCAGGATATCATCAATGAATACTATGACAGACAAGTCGAGATAAGGCCGAAATACATTATTCATCAGATGCATGAACATTTCTGGGGCATTGGTCAGACCAAAAGGAATCACAAGGAACTCACAATGACCATAACGGGTCTTGAATGTTATCTTTAGAATATCTAATTCCCAATTCTTCAAACGATGATACCCAGACCTCAAATCAATCTTAGAGAACACCCACGCTCCTTAAAGCTAGTAAAATAGATCATCAATGTGCGACAAAAGATACTTGTTCTTGATTGTAACTTTGTTCAACTGCCTATAATCCATGCACATCCACATAGTATCATCCTTCTTCTTCAAAAACAGAACCGGTACACCCCAAGGAGACACACTAGGCCTAATAAACCCCTTATCAAGAAGTTCCTGAAGTTGCTCCTTCAACTCCTTCAACTCAGCTGGTGCCATACGATACCGAGGAATAGAAATGGGCTGAGTGCCTGACACCAAGTCAATACCAAAGTCAATATCCCTGTCGGGTGGCATGCCCGACAGGTCTGCAGGAAACTCATCCGGGAAATCTCGCACCACCGGAACAGAATCAATAGTAGGGGTATCAGCACCAACATCCCTCTTAAAGGCCAAATAAGATAAACAACCCTTCCTGACCATCTAGAGGGCCTTCAGGTATGAAATCAAGTACAAAGTCTATAGAACCTCTCCACTCAATCCTTGGCAACCCCGACATCGCTAACTTTACAATCTTAGCGTGACAATCTAAAATAGCATGATATAGAGACAACCAATCCATACCCAAAATCACATCGAAATCAACCATACTAAGCAGCAAGAGAACAACTCTAGTCTCCAATCCCCCAATAGTCAATACACACGACTGGTAAACATGATCCACAACAATAGCATCACGGTAACTAGATGAGCCATCTAGGCATGCCTATATAGACGTCCCTTGCTGTGGTAGAATTAGCCCCCAGAAAGAACACCGCTGAAACCACCCTATCCACGAGGCCTCTTGGACTCCCTCTTACAACGCTCCTAACTGTGGACCATCTCTATCTACCGAGAAATATCAACCACCTCATCGAAAGTAGCAGAAGATACCATTTCCCTAGTCATAAGCAACCGTAGCTGATATGTGAGGCCATCAATGAACCTCCTAATCCTCTCCTTATTAGTGGGAACCAACCAAATTACACAATGAGCCAACTTTGAAAACATCATCTCGTACTGAGTCATAGACATTCCTTTTTGATGTAGCTGCTCAAATTGTCAGTACAGCTCCTCTCTGCGAGACTACGGTACGAACCTCTCTAAGAAGAGAACAGAGAACTCCTACCATGTAAGTGGGGCTGCACTGACCAACCTACACCTATCATAAGCCTCCCAACATCTGAAGACAGCCCCAGAAAATTAAAAAATAGTGAACGAGACCCCACTAGTCTCCAAAATACCTACCGTGTGAAAAATCTGCTGGCACTTATCCAAGAAGCCCTAGGCATCCTCTAACTCAGCCCCACTAAATAATAGAGGCTGAAGCCTCCCAAATCTCTCTAGTCTCATCTGCTCATCATTAGACATAATGGGAACCACCTAGGTCTAAGTAGCTATAACCAGTTGGGCTGGTAGTATCCCTGGTGTTTGAAGTCTCTGCATCACCTACTCTAATGTACAGGCGGCAGGAGTCTAAGTACCTCCCCCGGCTTGAGAAGTGGCTTCTACGGCCGGAACTAAGACCGCTTGAGCAAGGATAGTGCACACGGTCAGAATCGGAGCCAAAACCTCTTGAAGGCCTTGAATCACAATGGGCACAACTGGTGCCTGATCTGGCCCCACTTGTTCAACCATATCTGGTGCTTGCTCATGAGCTGGAGTTACTGGTAGGTCTGTTGGTGCTGCTCTAGCTATTGTACGAGCTACACCTCTACCCCTACCGTGACCTCGGCCTTTCGCGACCCTAACTGGTGGTATTGGTGGCTATCCATCCTGTCCGGCAGCACGTGTCCTCACCATTTGTGAGAGAATAGAATAACATAAGTTAAGCTACCGGAATTAACATATCTACACGACAAGAATACAAGAATGTGAAGTTTTCTAAGGGTTTGGCAGCCTCTCGAAGATAAGTACAGACGTCTCCATACTGATCCGCAAGACTCTAATAAACATGTTCATGACTTGTGATACCCATATAATCTAGGCTCCGATACCAATTTATCACGATCCAAAACCAACCCATCATGATGGCGCCTATGTAGAACTATGCAAGCCAACTACTCAACCATTTCCAACACTCTAAAGCTTTAAAAAAATACTGAAGCAATTAAATTTAAGGAAAACCTTTTAAAAACAAAACAAAAATTCACAACTCAATGCAAAATCTCTCTCAAACTCGGGGTGTCACCCAATACATGAGCATATACATAGGGATATTGTCTAATAAAATTTCTAGAGTATAAAACTGAAACATAAAATGAAGATAAGGGAGGAAAGTCAAGGTCTACGGACGTCAAGCAGCTACCTCAATGATCTCCGAAAACCTGGACTCCGCAACTTAGCAATCGTCATGATCAGAAGCACCTGGAGCTGCACACAAAGTGTAGGGTGTAGCGTGAGTACAACCAACTCAATATGTAACAAATCTAACCTTTGGACTGAAAGCAATGACGAACCTAGCATGTACAATTCAATATAAAAATAATAGTATAGAAATATAGGCATGCTTTCAAGTTCAACAGATAAACTCAATACAAGTGAGATAGATAAATTCTGAATGATATGGGAAATATAACCTTTCTACATCTACATTCCAATGTACATGGTGCTAAATGTGATGCACCATGCTGAAATCCTCGTGTACTCACACTCTCAAAATACTCAATCACTCAGTATTGTATATGGCCAATCTAGCCCAGGGAAGATCCATCTCGGATATATATACATCAACGAACAGTCAGTCACTCAGTATTGGATAGGGCCAATCGGGCCTATGGGGAAGATACATCCCTAAGTATAGATAATTCGGACAATATCCATGTCTAGGGAAGACCCTTCCCTCAATATAAATAACCTGCGGTCATTGGGATGTGTACAGGCTCCGGAGGGGATCCTTCAGCCCAAGCACTTTTCATAAGCCAGATCCAGGCATAAATCAATAAAACCTGTTGCGGCGTACAGCCGTATCCCATAAATGTCACTCATAATCAGGCCCTCGGCCTTACTCACTTATCAATCTCTCTAGTCTCTCTCTCTCTCTCTCTCTCTCTCTCTCTCTCTCTCTCTCTCGGGCTCACAATGTCATGAAAATAGTCCAAAAAATAATGATATGATGTACCAATAAATAGCAATAGAGACTAAGATATGATATGCAATGAATAAATATGACTGAGTATGAAATTTCAATGTAATCAATAAGTCAATAGCAAGAAACGACCACTGTGGGCCCTAACAGTACTAGCATATAGCCTAAACATGATTTCTAACATGACTACTAGCTCAATTACATAATCACATGATGAAAACATGGATATCAACAAGATAAATCAGCTATACAATTCCATGGAATCGACCAGGTCACAGTTCTCACGGTGCACGCCCGCACGCCCGTCACTTGGTATGTGCGTCACTTCAACACCAATCGTATAACACATATTTCGGGGTTTCGAACCCTCAAGGCCAAGTTTAGAAGTGTTACTTACCTCAATCCAAGCAAATCTCTATTCCAACACACCTTTGCCTTGCGAAACAGCCAATGCCTTGAATCTAGTCACAAATAGTGTGATACAATCAACACGGGCTAAAGGAATCAATTCCATAAGAAAATACTAAACTCTAAATCAAAAGTCAAAAAGTTAACTAAAAAGTAGGACCCCGGGCCCACGTCTCAAAATTCGATAAAAGTCACAAAACCTGAAATCCCATCTAACCATGAGTCCAACCATACCAAATTTACCAAAATTCGACACCAAATCGTCACTCAAATCCCCAAATCAAACTCTCTAAATCCCTATACTCAAACCCCCAAATTTCAACTTCAAACACACACAATCTAGATGGGAAAATCAATGGGGAAACAATATTATTGAGAAAAAAATGAGCACAAGTGACTTACCTCAAGAAACCCCTCAAAAATCCTCTCAAAAATTGCCCAATCCCGAGCTTAAAATGAAGAAAAAATGTGAACCCCTGTGTTTATCTTTATATCCAGCATTTCTGCTTATGCAAACACTTCACCGCATCTGTGGTGTCGCAGAAGCAACCAAAATTCCGCTTCTGTGATGAACCAATGGAGCTAAAGCTCTGCTTCTGCGATTCTCACCCTCACATTTGCTCAATCACAAGTGCAGAAATTCCCATCGCACTTGCACACACTTCGCTTCTGCTCCCATCACACCGCACCTGCGACCACGTGGGTGTGGAAAACTCCTCGTACCTATGACCACAGTCCTCCCCAGTCTTGGCCGCATCTGTGCTCCTTAGCTCACAGCTGCGATCAAAGCTTTGCATGTGCGGTTACACAAGCAGACTTCAGCTACAATAGTTTTCCAAACTCAAACTTTGATCTAAAATCCCCCCGAGGCCTTCGAGCCTTCAAATCACATCAAACAACGTCAAAAACATGAATCGTACCCCAATTCAAACTTATTGAAACTAAAAAATTTAACTTCTACCAATGACTCTGAAACCTATCAAATCATATCCGACTGACCCCAAATTTTGCACACAAGTCACAAATGACACTACAGACCTAATCCAACTTTTAGAACTCCAATCCGACCCCAATATAAAAATGTTCACTCCCGGTCAAAATTTCTAAAAATCCAATTTTTCCCATTTCAAGCCTAATTCCACTACGGACCTCCAAATCACAATCTGGACACGCTCCTAAATCCAAAATCACCGAATAGAGCTAAGTGTTCAACCATTTCGACTTAAGCTTTCAATCTTGAGACTAAGTGTCTCAATTAATTCCGAAATTCCTTCTGACCTGAACCGACTACCCCGACAAGTCACATAATAGCTATAAATCACAAAATGAGCAGTAAAAAGGAGAACATTGCTACAACTCTCAAAATAATTGGTTGGGTTGTTATGAGCTCCTACGAGGGGTTGAGTTCATGCCAAAGGCCGATGCAGAGCTCCGCCTAGAGCTCAAGCAGCAACACCAGCAGTGGAGCCTCAGGTGGATTTTGATGAGGAGGTTCCAGCTCAGACTGTACATGTTGGACCAGCTCAGGTTCCAGAGGGGTTCATCGCCACTTCAGTGCTTCAGGATGCTCTAGTCCATTAGGTTGGACATATGAAGAGTGGACCAGACCGGTACACTTTTGGTAGTACCTCTCTCTCAGGCTGGAGGAGGAGCACAGACTCCCACTACTCACACTCCGGAGTAAATGGCTCCCCAGTACCAAACTCTAGCAGCCCTGCCAGATGGGGTAGTCCAATTGATTGTTGCAGCACAGGTCGGTAATAGGCCTGCCATATCTTTTGAGGCTTTATTAAGGTTAGACAAGTTTACAAAGCTCTTTCCAGTTCACTTCAGTGGTACACCTTCTGAGGACGCACAGGATTATCTTGCCCGCTGTCATGAGGTGCTGCAGAACATGGGTATAGTTGAGACCAATGGGGTTGATTTTGCTATGTTTTAGATGAGGGGTTCCTCCAAGAGGTGGTGGAGAGATTATATGTTGATCAGACCAGTTGGGTCGCCTACACTTACTTGGGATCAGTTCTCACAACTATTTCTAGAGAAGTTCTTCCCTTTCTCACTAAGAGAGGATTACCACAAGCAGTTTGAGCGCCTCCAATAGGGCAGTATGACTGTTACTGAGTATGAGACTCATTTTGTGGATCTAGATCATCATGCTCTTATCTTCCTTCCTACTGAGAGGGAGAGGATAAGGAGGTTTATTGATGGACTCACTTCCACTATCAGGATACATATGGTCAAGAAGACCGAGGGTGAGATTTCCTTATAGACGATTGCAAATATTGCTAGGCGGATCGAGATAGTTCTTTCTCAAGATAGAGGACAGGGGTCTAATAAGAGGCCTCATCATTTCAGTGCGTTTAGTGGTGCCTTGTCTCAAGGAAGGGGTACTTTTGGTAGAGGCCATCCTCCCAAGCCATTTTAGTCAGTGCTCCAGGCATCTCATAGTGCTTCAGGTAGTCGCGGCCGTTTTGTGCCTCATCCCGACCAGCTAGCCTACAATACACCACCATCTCCTATTAGTACACCTCCGTTCCAGAGTTTTCAAGGTGTTTACCCAGGTCGACAGTGTCAGTTCCAAGGTTAGTAGTCACAGTAGCCGAGGGCCTATAACACTTGTGGTGATCCGTGGCACATTGCTAGATATTTCTCACAAGTATCGGGTAACATACAACAACAGGGTTCTCGTGCCATGGTTCCGACACCAATTGCTTTACCTCCCACTTAGCCAGCTAGAGCAGGGGTTAGGCAGCCAGAGGTGGAGGTCAGGCCGTAACAGGTGGAGGCCAGCTAGTTAGAGGTCATCCCAAGACATTGTTTAGAGTGTGGGGCCCATCCCCATTATTATGCTTTCACAGCTAGGCCTGAGGCTGAGTCGTTTGACGTTGTTATCACAGGTATTGTTTCAGTTTGCCATGGAAAAGTTTCAATTCTATTTGATTTAGGCTCTACTTATTACTATGTGTCATCCTATTTTGCTTTATATCTGGTTGTGCCTCATGATTCTTTAAGTGCTCTTCTGTATGTGTCCACACGTATGGAAGATTCTATTGTAGTAGATCATTTTTATCGCCTGTGTGTGGTTACTATTGGGAGTCAGGAGACTAGTGTAGATCTTCTACTTCTTGATATGGTAGATTTTGATATCATCTTAGGTATGGATTGGTGGTCACCTTATCATGTTATATTGGATTATCACGCCAAGACGGTGATCTTAGCTTTGCCGGGGTTGCCTCGATTAGAGTGGAGGAGTCTCTTGGGCATTCTACTAGCAGGTTTATCTCTTATGTGAAGGCTCAACGTATAGTCGGCAAGTGGTGTCTAGCTTATTTAGCTTATGTTTAATTTTCTAGTGTGGAGGTTCCTTCCATGGATTCAGTACCAGTTTTTCGTGAGTTCCTAGAGGTGTATCCTGCAGATCTACCGGTGATGCCACCCGACAGAGATACTACTTCTGTATTGATTTGGCTTCGAGAACTCAGCCCATTTCTATTCTACCATACCGTATGGCCCCACCAGATTTGAAAGAATTGAAGGAGCAGTTGTAAGATTTTCTTGATAAGGGCTTCATCATCCCTAGTGTATCGCCCTAGGGTGTGCCCATATTGTTCATAAAGAAGAAAGATTGATCGATGAGAATGTGTATAGATTACGATTGTTTGAACAAATTCACCATCAAGAACAAGTATCCATTGCCGAGGATTGATGACTTATTTGATCAACTTCAAGGTACCAAGGTATTTTTAAATATTGATTTGAGGTCTGGCTACCATCAGTTGAAGATTAGGGCACCTGATGCCCCTAAGACAGCTTTTTGGACTCGGTATAGGCATTTTGAGTTTCTAATGATGTCATTTGGGTTGACAAATGCCTCAGTAGCATTTATGGATTTAATGAACTGGGTGTTAAATCCCTATTTGGATTCCTTTGTGATTGTATTTATTGATGATATCTTGATCTACTCCTACAGTCGAGAGGAGCACGAGCAACATCTTTGGATTGTATTTTAGACTCTAAGAGACATCAGTTATATGCCAATTTTTCAAAGTGCGAGTTTTTGTTGGACTCGGTCGCCTTTTTGGGGCATGTCGTATCAGTAGATGGTATAAAGGTGGATCTTAAAATAATTGAGGTAATTCAGAACTAGCCTAGACCCACTTCAGCTACATAAATCCAGAGTATCCTAGGTTTGGCAGGTTATTACCACCAGTTCATGGAGGGGTTTTCATCTCTAGCAGTCACATTGGCCAGATTGACCCAGAAGGGTGCCCCATTCAAATGGTCAGACGAGTATGAGTTGAGCTTTCAGAAGCTCAAGACTGCTTTGACTACTGCGCTAGTGTTGGAGTTGCCCACAAGTTATTGTGATGTATCTCGTGGTTGGGCTCGATGCAGTATTGATGAAGGATGGCAGAATGATCGCATATGCATCGTGGCAGTTGAAGGTTCATGAGAAGAATTACCATGTTCATGACTTAGAGTTGGCAACCATTATTCATGCGCTGAAGATTTGGAGGCACTGTCTTTACGACATGTCATGCAAGGTACTCATGGATCATCGGAGTCTACAGTATTTTCTCAAGCAAAATGATCTCTACTTGATGTAGAGGAGGTGGTTAGAGCCTTGAAAGACTATGACATCACCATTTTGTATCACCTTGGGAAGGCCAATGTGGTGGTCGATGCCTTGAGTAGAAAGGCAGTGAGTATGGCAACCTTACGTAGATTCTAGTTTGTAAGAGGCCTCTTGCGTCAAATGTTTAGGCTTTGGCCAATCAGTTGGCGAGGTTATTTGTTTCAGAGCCTAGTTGTGTTCTAGTTTGTATAGTCGCTCGGTCTTCCTTGTATGAGCGCATTGGAGAGAGCCAGTATGATGACCTTTACTTGCTTGTCCTTAGGGATGACGAGGTCTTGAGGATGCAGGGTTGTAGTTGTATGCCCAATGTAGATGGACTTCGTGAGTTGATTCTTGAGAAGTCCCACAGTTCCCTATATTCTATTCATTCAGGCGCCGCCAAGATGTATCAGGACTTGCAGCAACATTACTAGTGGAGAAGCATTAAGAAGGATATAGTTACATATGTAGCTTGGTGTCTAAATTGTCATCAAGTAAAGTACGAGCATTAGAGACCTAGTGGTTTGCTTCAGAAGTTGGAGATTCCTGAGTGGACTCCGATGTACTCGGAGGAAGTTCAACACGGTATAGGTCATTGTGGAAAGGCTGACCAAGTCAGTGCATTTCATTCCTGTGGAAGTTACCTATTCATCAGAGTGGTTGGCTGAGAACTACATCCACGAGATCGTCCGTCTTCACGGTGTACCCATATCTATCATTTCTGATCGAGGTACGCAGTTCACCTTGCACTTTCGGAGAGCACATTTGTTATGGATTTGGGGGGTTGTTGGGACCAGCTTTTGCTACTTGCGGAGTTTTACTAGAACAACAGCTACCAGTCAAGCATTCAAATGGCTCCTTATGAGGCATTATACGGGAGGCGGTGCCGTTCACCAGTTGGATGGTTCAACTCAGGGGTTGGGTACATATTTGGTACATGATGCTTTGGATAAGGTCAAGATTATTCAAGATCAACTTCACATAGCTCAATCTAGGCAGAAGAGTTATGCCGACCGTAGAATTTGTGATGTTGCATTCATGGTCGGAGAGAGAGAGAGTTTTGCTCTGGATTTCACCCAGGAGGAGCCGGTGGCTATTCTAACTCGGCAGGTTCGATAATTGAGATCAAAGAGTTATTGTTCAGTTTGAGTGTAGTGGAGAGGTCAGCAGATTGAGGCAGGCACTTGGGAGTTCGAGTTGGACATGTGGAGTAGATATCTAGACCTTTTCACCAGTCCAGGTACTTTTTATGTCCATTCGATGATGAACGTTTGTTTTAGAGGTGGAGAATGTGATGATCCGATAGGTCTTCCAAAGCTATAACCCTTAATTCTATGTTTCAAAACCTTAAATAACTTCTTTTAGCCTTCCTTGATTTGTATGCATAGTCCATGTCTTTTTTCAGAAGGCTTTTATGTAAAAAATTGATTAAAATGTGAATTCATGCCTTCAAAATTCATTTGAATTGACTTCGGTCAACGTTTTGAGAAAACAGACTCGAATCCTTATTTTGATGATCCTGGTGGGTCTACATCGTGATTTTGGACTTAAGCGTATGCCCGGAGTTGAATTCGGATATCCCTAGCTCAAGTTATCGCAATTTGTCGAAAATTTGAAGTTTAAAGGTTTAAAGAATTTATAAATTTGGCCGAAGTTTGACTTTATTGTTGCCGGGTCCTTAAGACTTGTCTGCAAAATTTAATGTAAAATGGAATTTATTTGACATGATTCGGACGTCCGATTGTTAAAATGGAAGTTCTTAAGTTTCTTTGTAAAATTCATTCCTTTTGGTGTTTTATTCGTAGTTCTAGGTGTTATTTTGGTGTTTTGATTATGCGAGCGAGTTCGTATGATGTTTTTGGACTTGTGTGAATGTTTGATTTGGAGCCCCGAGGGCTCGGGTGAGATTCAGATAGTCCACAGAGTGATTTAGGACTTGGTAGAATAGTTGATATCCTTTTGCTTCTATTGTTCTGTTGCAGATATCGCATTTGAGAGCCTTGCTTTTGCGAACAAGGCTTCGCATTTGCGAGCAGGGGCAGGTTTGGGAAGCCTCGCATTTGCGAGGTAAAAGTTTGCATTTGCGAACTTCTCTTTTACACTTTTGCTAAGGCAGAGTCGCATTTGCGACTCAACATGGTTCTTGGCAGTCTTCGCATTTACAAAGAAATGGTTCGCATTTGTGAGAGCTGGGGGTTCGCATTTGCGACCAAAAACATCGCATTTGCGATGACTGGGCTTCTGAGAGGAGTTCACATTTGCGACCTTTTTCTTGCGATTGCGATGTTCGCAATTGGGAACAAAATGTTGCAATTGCGGCATCCGCAGCTGGGTAATAACTGAATTAGACATGATTTTGCTCATTCTTTGAAATTCTCAACCCTAAAAACCTTAGAGGCAATTTTTTCAAGAGCCTTTCTTTCTCAATTCATTGGAAAGTGACTCTAACCTACTTCCTTTCAATTACCCAATACATTTTATAATATTTTAACCTTAAATATAGAATTTTCATGGTAGAAATTGGAGATTTGGGTAGAATTAGGGATTTTTGTAAAATTAGAATTTAGACCTCGAATTGAGGCCGGATTTTGAAACAAATTACATAACTGGGCTCATGGGTGAATGGGTAATCAGGTTTTGGTTTGAATTTCGGGTTTCGACTAAGTGGGCCCGGTATTGCCTTTTGTTGAGTTCTTTAATAATGACCTAAGTTGAACTTTTTTCATTTGTGGGTAGTTTCTAAGGCTTATTTTGAATCGTTTGGTTAATAATTTGCTAGATTTGGTTGGTTTGGAGGCTTGTTTGAAAGGCAAGGCCGTGGTTGGTCTTTGAGTCAAGTACGGAACGAGGTAAGTGTCGTGGTTATCCTTGACTTGAGGGATTAGGACTTATTTGCCTATTTGCTACGTGTTTAAATGTGTGGGTACAAGTATATATAAGGTGACGAGTACTTATGCTTTGTTGTTGGGTTAAAGCATGTAGGTGGAACTTTTGCTTGTAATTTATTTCCTTCTTTACTTATGATATCCATGGTTAGATTAGTTTATTTCTTGTTTGATCATTCTATCCATATTTATGAATTAAATTGTGATGGTTGAGAATTTCTTTGAAATTAAGGATTGGTATCTTGGAATCATTATTGATGTAAGGTTTATTCTTGCATAATCTTATATTCATTACTTCATGGTAAAGGAGAGTGGTAAAGCACGAAGGGTGATGCCATGCCGTATTTATCGTTTCACGAAGAAATTAAGAGTAAAAGCACAAAGGGTGATGTCGTGCCGTATTTATCCTTTCATGAAGAAATTAAGAGTAAAAGTATGAAGGGTAATGTTGTGCTGCATTTATCGTTTCATAGAGAGATTAAGAGTAAAAGCACGAAGGGTGATACCATGCCATTATTATTGTTTCACGGTGAGGTTGAGAGTAAAAGCATGATGGGTGATGTTGTGTAGTCTTTATTCATTATGTTTATCCATTTTCATGAGTGGGTGATTTACTTGACTATCTTATGTTAACTTCCTGTTATAGCTATCGTATCATGTTCCCCTTCACATGTACCCTCCCAATCGTACTTGTTTAATCTCTATTTATTGTTATGTTGCACATATATCTTCGTTTGTACAGGTTAAATTACGTGAGTGTCCTGTCATAGCCTCGTCAAGGTTAGACTCGATACTTACAAAGTACATTAGTTCGGTTGTACTCATACTATACTCTGCACTTCTTGTGTAGATTTTGGTACTTGTCCCAGTTGTACGTGGGCTGCATCGGCTCGGATTGGAATATTTGGATACTCGAAGTAGATCTGCTGGAATCCGCAAACCTTGAAATCCCCTTCCTCATTCCTTATTTACTGTTCATTTCATTCGGAACAGTTGTATTTATTTCAGACTCTATTTGTAGAACTTCTAGTAGCTCGTGCACTTGTGACTCTAGATCCAGGATTGTACTTAGTCATTTTTGAGTTGATTTACCTTTTCGCACATCATTTCAGCTTTATTTCACTTAAAATGGGCTTACATGGAATGTTAAAATTGGAAAATGATTTACTCTATGTCATGACCCCAAAACTGACTCGGTCATGATGGCGCCTATAGTGAAACTAGGCCAGCTGACACAAATCCCAAATCAAACCATCATTTTTATAAAAGACATTTTAACTATAAATTTACTAAAATGCCATAACATGAGTCTAATAACAAGTGCGAAAACAACACAAGTCTGACATCGGGGTGACACAAGTCACGAGCAACTACGAGGTCTGTCTAAGTAAAATAAAGTCTATCAAAGTCCAGAAACAATACTAATATAATTCTAGGGAAGATAAGAGGGAGAAGAGCAGGGCTGCGAACGTTGTGCAGCTACCTTGCTGACTCCAAGACCTGCTGAATGGGCAATCAACGCTCGCTATCAAGACCCACAACTCCTAGATCTGCACACAAGGTTCAGAGAGCAATGTGAGTACGCCAATTCAGTAAGTAATACAAGTAAATGAAATTTGAGCAATACGAAATCAGAAAATTCCACGTCATAGCACTACATCAAATACGGTATGGTTCCAAAATAGTGTAAACGTCAATTATCTCATAAAAACTCAGTTTCAGTAAAAATACTTTGAAAATGTCTTTCTACAGTTTCAACAGAGAATCAAAGAAGTTCAAAGTAAAATGATAAAAATCATAATCGGCCCCTCGAGCAAAACATGTATCATAAACCGCTCCTCGGGTTACCTCACAATCACTCGTAATCAACCCCTCAGGCATAACATGTATCAGAATCATCCCCTCGGGCAACAACATATCACTCACTCTGGGTACCCGCGCTCACTAGGGGATGTACAGACTTTGGAGGGGTGCCTATAGCCCAAGTGCTATCACAAGCCATCTCGTGGCATAATCAATCAGGCCTTCGGCCTCTCATATATCACAAAATAATACAACCTGCTGCAGCACGCAGCCCGATCCCATGATATCCTCACAACATAGGCCCACGGCCTCACTCAGTCAAAACACTCTCAAGCCACTTGGGCCAACAGTAAAACAGGGTGCTCAGCCCAAAAATATCATTTATAGTATCAAAAGGGAGTAACTAATGCTGAGTTATGAAATCAGTAAAACACAACCTGACTGAATACAGATATTAAATCAAAATAGTGAGGAATAGTAGTAAAAAGACCCTAAGGGTCCAAATAGTTGGCACGAGGCCCTAATATGGCATTCAGCCCAAAGCACAGTAATACTTTCCAAAGCACAATAGTATCAGATAGTTTTCAGCCAAATATGCGACTTAATAGTCGTACGGGACGAACCAAGTCACAATCCCCAATGGTGCACGCCCCCACACTCGTTATCTAGCATGTGTGTCACCTCAAAGTAGTGAAACGATGTGGAATCCGGGGTTTTATACCCTCAGGACAATATTTACAATCATTACTTACCTCAAACCAGACAAAACTGTAGCCCGCGATGCCCTTGCCTCTCTACTCGGCCTCCAAATGCTTCGAATCTAACCAAAATCAGTATCACATCATTAATACACTCTAAAGGAACAAAGCCCATGCAAAAATTAACAAATTAACTCAAAAATTCCGAAACTGGCCAAACCCGACCCTCGGGCCCACATCTCAGAATCTGATAAAAATCACAAAACTAGAAAGACGATTCACTCACTAGTCTACCCATATCAAATTCACCAAAATCCGACGTCAAATGGCCATCCAAATCCCTAAAATTAACTCTCCAATTCTCCTCCACTTCCCAAATTTTCACCCCAAATTCCCAATTTAGATGTTAAAAATCAATACACAATCATGGAATTTAACCAAAATTAAGTGAAGAATACTTACCCCAATCATTTCTCTGAAAATCCCTTCAAAATCGCCTTCTACCGAGCTCCCACTTCCATTTTATATTATAAACTCGAAACCCTCGTTTGAATCTTTTAAATCTGCCCAGATACACATCCATCACGATCGCAAAGAGGAGGAAAAAAATGCCCCTGAATGACCCTACGCGATAGCATAATACACTTTATGATCGCGTTAAGCACCACTGACTGAACCACGTGTTAGCGGAACTGACCTCGTGAATGCAAAGAGATAACCACAATGCCTCAGCTCATACCCAACACTATGCGAATGCATGCTCACCAACGCAAACGCGATGCTCCATCTACCACACCATGTGCGAACGCGGACCCATGTTCGCGAACGTGAAGAAGAAACAAGCAGCCTCAGACCTTTCCCTTACGCGACAGTGATAACTAGGAATTATGACGTATTTTATACTCCTTCATGCTCAAGTTTTGATTAGAAATGTGTACAAAATAGTCCCAAAGGCTCACAAGTTGTGCTTGATTGCATGTTTGATCAACAAAGTGACAAGATGTCATAGATCAGCTCAAAAAGGAGTAAAACTTGCACAAGTACCAAGACAAGGCAAAGCTCAATCAAACAGGGCCAGTGCGGCCGCACACCATTCTGTGCGATCCACACAAGTGAAGTTCAGAGAGTGTGCATCTTAGGCCAAAAGGAAATGCGGTTGCAAAGGATTTTCTGCAGTTTGCATTGGATTCACTGCGACCGCACTCGACTTAGTGCGGTCCATAGAGCCAAGGTTCAGAGAATTGCCAGTTTGAAGATTGAAACCCAATACAGACCGCACTAGAAGCCACCACGGCCACACTCGATTCTGTGCGATCCGCATTGCCCAAGTTCAGAGAGATGGATATTCAAGTCAAGAGCCTTAGTGCAGCCGTACTTGATTTTGTGCGGTCCGCACTAGCCCCGCAGTGGTATTTTTGTCTAGAATTGTCAGCTTAGTATAAATAGCTTCTTTTCCAATTTTTAGGTCATCAGATAGTTTTTCCTCAAAGATGCTCTTGTGACTTAGCTTCTTTTATCTGTTTTGAGTAATTTTAGCTTCATTTCAACATTGAATCTTCAAGTTTAATTTATCAATTAATTAATAGCTAGACCCATAAGGTAGGGTTGTGGCTCAACCCTAGTATGGATAATTGATGGGTCTTGTGTTTTGATGCTTGATTGTCTATGGGTGTTTGATATTTGGACTAATTTCCTGTTTAAATTGCTGAATTAGTGGTTGCAAACACTAGTTTGTGTTTAGTTGACTTTGGCTCTCCTTGAGAAGGGAGCCTAAGTCTCTGAAATTAGTCCAACAAGGAATTGGGGCGTACTCAAGAGATTGATAGCTCCAGTTAAAGGGTTAAACCTAGAGATAGTAATATCCGACCTGAACCTTGATTGCTTGTGCAAATTTGCATACCCAATTGGTCTTGAGAAAGTCAATTCAGGCGAAATCTCTCGAACTACCGAGAGATATAGAGTGAGTAGAATCGTGCAATGGTTATATCATACTCTCCGAATGTGACAATCTAGCTTTAGACTCAAGAATCTATCAATTGACCACTAGGTGAAACTCACTACCCTAGTACCTTTTTAATCATTTGAACAACGCGCAATAGTTTAACCTTAGCTTATTTTAGTTTAATTCAGCATGGTAGTTTTATAAAATTAGAATCATAATTAAAACCAAAAATGTGTAGAAGTGCAATTTTGAGCAAATACACAACTCCACTTTAGATAGACACCCGACTCCAATATCTAGCTCCCTGTGGAAATCGATCCCGACCTTAATCGGGTAAAAGCTGCTTTAACGTCTCTCGCTACTCAATAGTAGTACAAGGTTGGCCTCGATCAACTTTTGGCGTCATTACCGGGGAGCTAACGATTTTGGCTATCTATCTAAATAGTTTTGTGTTTTGTTCTTCTTTCCTTCTGTGTTACTAATTTGTTTGTGTCACAACTTCAGGTACAAAATGGCATTAAACTTAAACAATACACCTCTTGGAGATCTTCCGCCGGGGGAGGAAGTAGATGACAATGTTGAAGATGAGGTCCCTATTGTGCCTCAAGGACAAAGGAGAGGCTGCCAGGCCAATGATAATATTCCAGACCCTCCCCCGCCACCTCCAAGAGTGGCTCCGAGAGTGCTTCCAAAACAAGGTTATGCAAGTGCAATTTTCCCGCCCCGAATTCTGATGGACAATTTTCAAATAACCAATGTGATGCTGATATTGCTGGAGCAGCGTGGCTATTTCATGGGTGTTGCAAATCAAAATTCTTACAAATAACTTAAGGGGTTCGTGGATACATGTTGGGGGAGCAAGCAAACTAATGTGTCCGAGGATGCATTGCGGTTGAGACTCTTCCCATTTTCACTTAGAGGGAAGGCATTGGATTGGCTTGAGCGACTTCCCAACCATTCCATCACTACTTGGGATGAGTTGGCGGATAAGTTCATTGCAAAAGTTTTCTCACCGGGGCATATGGCTGCATTGAGAGATGAGATCTTGGCATTCAAGCAAGAGCCCACGGAACCTTTGCATGAGATTTTGGAGCGTTATAGAACAATGGTGAAGGAATGCCCCAACAATTATATGACCGAGGCGATGATCCAACAGACTTTGTACCGGGTATTAACACCACAAACCAATGCATAGTGAACCAACTTGCTGGGGGCAACTTTATGAAGTTGTCTTATAATGAGGCTTGTGATATACTTGACAAGATGGATGACACTTCCTCTGCGTGGCAAAGTAGAGCCAACGTGCCCCAGGGTGACCCCACGATCACTCATTTGCACAAGGAGTTACATGATCATGGGCAGGCTATAGCTGAATTGACAACTACTATCTAGAAAAGGCACAATTGCAACAATTTAAAAATCCTTACCAAGTGAATGGCATGGAGGGTGTTAACATACTTGTCAACAAAAGAAGACAAAGAGGTCAATAGAACCAAGGGAATTCAGAGCAATTTGATAATGATTGTCGTGGATTTCAAGATGATGGTTTTGATGGACAAAGTGAAGAGGTGCAATACATGAATAATTATCAAGGCCAAAGGGGCAATTCTTCTAACCAACAACAATGGAGACCCCAAGGCAATTAGGGCAATCAACAACAAGGCAATGGTAATTGGGGGAACAACAACCAAAACTCCAACTGGGGTAATCAGAACAATAGTCAAAACAATCAAGGAAATTGGAATGGTAATAACAATTGGGGTGATAACAACAATCAAGGTGGATGGAATAATGGAAACCAAGGAAATCGGGGGCAAGGCTTTCAAAGGCCCCCAATTTACCAACAACCTAACAATATACCCCCATTTCCATCTCAAGGTCCCAATTCTTCTAGCAATGATATGGGGAGAATTGAAATGATGTTCGAACATATGATGAAAAAGAGTGCGGATTTCGATGCTCAGTTGTCTTCCCACAATACCTCGATTCGGAATTTGGGGGTTCCGTTGGGCCAAATCTCACAATCCTTGAACACTCGCCCTAAGGGTGCTCTACCAAGCAATACGGTAGTGAACCCGAAAGGTAGGAACAATCATGTTATGGCAATAACTACAAGGAGTGGACAAGGCAGTGATGTGAATGCCTCCAAACAAAAGCAAATCTTGAGTGATGATGTTGAGTTGCAAGAAGATGAAGTTCCTTTGGTGGTTGAAAATGTGATTGATGAGAATGTGAATGAAGAAGTGAGGATTGATTAAAGATACCGAGGTGGAAACTCAAAATGATGTGAACCCATCTAGGGAACACATAATAGATATGCCAGAGCCGGTTGTGTCTAAAGCCAAGGCTCATTTTCCAAGGCCACCTCCACCTTATCCTCAAAGTCTAGCGAAGCAGAAAAATGAAAATCAGTTTAAAAAGTTCATTGATATGAGGAAGAGCTTATCCATTAATGTGCCTTTGGTAGAGGCTCTTGAATAATGTCGGGCTATGCTAAATTCATGAAGGACTTGGTGACAAAGAAGCAGTCTATGGATTGTGAAACTATAAAGATGACTCACTAATTTAGTGCAATAGTGCATTCAATGGCCTGAAGCTTGAATATTCCGGTGTTTTCACCATTCCTTGCACCATTGGAGTGCGGACTTTGCTAAGGCTCTATGTGATTTAGAGGCTAGTATCAATTTGATACCTTACTCAGCTTTTTGACTTTGGGTATTGGGCAACTGAGGCCGACTTCCATGAGATTACAAATGGCGGATAGAACGATGAAGAGACCATTGGGTATTATTGATGATGTGCTTGTCCAGGTGGACAAATTTATCTTGCCATCTGACTTTGTGATCTTGGACTGCGAGGTGGATTACGAAGTTCCTATCATATTGGGGAGAACTTTTCTTTCTATGGGGAAGGACTTAGTTGATGTGGAAGAAGGGGAACTTACCTTCCGGGTGGGTAATGAAAAAGTGATCTTTCATATGTGCAAGTCAATGAAACAGCCCAACTGTATCGATGTGTGCTCTTTTGTGGACTTTGTCACAGTAGTGATAGTTGATAACACTTGTGCAATGATCAATGTGGAGGACCAATTGGAGGCCGTATTGTTGAATCTTGATGTCAATGATGATGAGGGCCGAGTGGAGTGTGTGAATGCTTTACATGGAATGGGCTCTTACTCTTATGAGCCTAGGAAACTCTCTCTGGATCTCGAGAATAGGAAGACTCCACCAACAAAACCTTCAATTGAGGAGCCTCTGGTGTTGGAGTTGAAACCACTGCCTCCACACCTCAGGTATGAGTTCTTAGGCCCTAGTTCTACTTTGCTAGTTATTCTTTCTTCTTGTCTTACTAACATGTAGGTTGATGCCACATTGGCGGTGCTTCAAAAGCGGAAAAAGGCAATTGGATGGACTCTAGCTGATATTCAGGGGATAAGCCCCACATTCTGTATGCAAAAGATTATTCTGGAAGATGATGCAAAGCCCTCCTTGGAACATCAAAGGAGGTTGAATGAGGCAATGCAAGAAGTTGTGAAAAAGGAGGTGATCAAGTGGTTGGATGTTGGGGTTATGTACCCCATATCTGATAGCTCTTGGACTTCACCGGTGCAATGTGTACCGAAGAAGGGTGGCATGACTATGGTTGCAAATTCATAAAATAAGTTGATTCCTACCAAAACCGTTACTGGTTGGAGGGTATGCATGGACTACCGCAAATTGAATAAAGTGACCTGCAAAGATCACTTTCCATTGCCTTTTCTGGATCAGATGTTAGACCGACTTGCTGGGGATGCCTTCTACTATTTCTTGGATGTGTATTCTGGGTACAACCAAATCTTGATTGCTCCAAAATATCAAAAGAAGACCACATTCACTTGTATATATAGTACTTTTGCCTTTTCTAGGATGCCTTTTGGGTTGTGTAATGCACCGGAAACATTCTAGCGGTGTATGTGGCCATTTTCACCGATATGGTGGAAGACATTTTGGAGGTATTCATGGACGACTTTAGTGTTGTGGGTGATTCATTTGATGAGTGCTTGAAGAATCTTGATAGAGTTTTGGCCAGTTGTGAAGAAACCAATCTTGTTCTCAATTGGGAGAAATGCCACTTTATGGTGGAAGAGGGCATAGTTCTTGGGCATAAAATTTCGAAACATGGTATTGAGGTAGACAAAGCAAAAATTGATGTGATTTCAAGGCTCCCTCCCCCTACATCCATCAAGGGAGTTCGAAGTTTTTTTAGGCATGCGGGGTTCTATCGGAGATTTATCAAAGACTTTTCGAAGGTAGTGAATCCTTTATGCAAGTTGTTGGAAAAAGATGCCAAGTTCGTGTTTGATGACAAATGTATGCAAGCCTTTGAACTTCTCAAGCATAAGTTGACCACCACTCTTATCATTTAATGCACCTAATTGGAGCTTACCCTTTGAGCTCATGTGTGATGTGAGCGATGTTGCGGTTGGGGCGGTTTTGGGTCAAAAAGTGAACAAAATGTTTCATCTGGTGTACTATGCAAGCAAGATAATGAATGATGCTCAAGTGAACTACACGGTGACCGAGAAAGAACTTTTGCCTATTGTGTTTGCAATGGAGAAATTTCGTCCATATCTTATGGGTTCCAAGGTCATAATCCATATCGACCATGCCGCACTCCGGTACTTGATGATGAAGAAGGATTCCAAAGCTAGACTGATGCAATGGGTCTTGTTACTTCAAGAATTTGATTTGGAGATTGTGGACCGGAAGGGTAGTGAGAACCAAGGGCGAACCACTTGTCCCGCCTGGAGAAGGAGGGGAGGCCTCGTGATGGCCTAGAGATCAATGATTCATTTCCCAACGAACAACTCTTTTCGATGTCGATGAATGGTTTGCGGATGTTGCTAATTTCCTTGTGACTAGTATAATCCCATGTGAGCTCTCTTTTAACCAAATGAGGAAGCTCAAGCGGGATAGTTTGGATTTCTATTGGGATGAGCCGTATTTGTTCAAGATTTGCACGGATTGTATGATCCGAAGGTGTGTCCCAGAGGAAGAGCAATTGAGTATCTTGGAGGCTTGTCATTCCTCTCCCTATGGTGGCCATCATGGCGGGGTGAGGACGGCTTCCAAAGTTCTTTGTGGGTTTTATTGGCCAACTTTGTACAAAGATGCAAGTGAACTAATGAAGAGGTGTGGTGAATGTCAAAGAGCGGGTGGAATTTCGAAGAAAGATGAGATGCCTCTCAATACCATTCTTGAGGTTGATATTTTTTATGTATGGGGCATTGATTTTATGGGTCCGTCTGTTAGCTCGTACGGGAACACATACATTCTTGTGGCGGTGGACTATGTTTCAAAGTGGGTTGAAGCCGTGGCTCTGCCCAACAATGAGGCCCGGAGTGTTGTTGCATTTCTCAAGAAGAGCATTTTTACAAGGTTTGGTACTCATCATGCAATCATAAGTGATGGGGGGTCTCATTTTTGCAATAGAGTTTTGACACTTTGCTTGTAAAGTATTGTGTCAATCACAAAGTTTCTACTCCCTATGATCCTCAAGCGAGTGGCCAAGTTGAAGTCTCCAATAGGGAAATCAAGAGCATATTGTCAAATACGGTCAATACAAATAGGACAGATTGGTCAAAGAAGTGGGATGATGCTCTATAGGATTATAACACTGCTTACAAGACTCTGATTGGTATATCTTCGTATCGGTTGGTGTTTGGAAAATTTTGCCATCTACCAGTTGAGTTAGAGCACAAGGCCATGTGGGATTTGAGGAACCTAAATCTTGAGTGGGATGTTACAGCCAATCTTTGTGTAGAGCAACTCAATAAAATTGATGAATTCCGATTCCATGCCTACTCTAGTTTGTCCTTATACAAGGACAAGATGAAGTACCTTCATGATAAATATGCTCGTAGCAAGGAGTTCAAAGTGGGTGATTTGGTTCTCTTGTTCAACTCTCCGTTACGTCTGTTTCCGGGAAAGCTTAAGTCAAAATGGAGTGGACCGTTTGAAGTGGTGTATGTGACCCCGTTCGGTGCACTTGATTTAAAGAACAAAATTTGGGAAGTTTTTAGAGTAAATGGGTATAGGGTCAAGCACTACTTGGGAAAAATTGATGACAACCATGTGGTGGCACTTCTTCATCTCAAATGATTTGATGGTAACCTGTGTCGTGCCGCGACGTTAAATCAGGCGCTTCTTGGGAGGCAACCCATGTGTTCTTCTTCTTATTTTTCTTTGATTTTCACTGTAGTATAGGATTTATTTTTGGACTGACTGGTTGTGAGATGTTACAGGTTTGTGTTGATGAAGTGCAGGACAAAGTGAAAAAAATTGTTAAGTCTCTGAAGTTTGCAATCTGGACCGCAATACATTATGTGCGGCCTCAAGGAACTTAGTATGGGGGCACAAAATCAGTGTGGGCCGCACTGATGAGGGATGAAACAACCAGCTCTCTGAAGTTCCAACCGCGACCTCATTACAATTTGTGTGGTCCGCGGTGGACCACTGTGGCCGCAATGGTATTTTGTGTGGACCGCAGTGGTTGCCTTCTCAAACTTGTATAACACTGTGTGGTACAGGACGCACTACATTTTGTGCGGTCCGCATTGGGTTGGTAAGTTGGGCCCTAGGACCTTTTCTATAAATAGGGCCTAAGGCCCTCCTTTTACATTTTTCGAACTTTTCACTCTAAGAACTCAAAAATGTCAATATTCATCTTCCTTCTTGCTCGTAATTCATCTGCCTAGGCTCAACTAATCTTCAGTACTTCTCACATCTGGTAACTTTAATATCTTTTAAATTGTTTGATTTAGTTATTTTCTTTTAATATTGGTTTTTCTTGTTTCTTCTTCTTGCCCTACCCATATTTCTCTCAGTAATGTAGATTAGGTTAGTTAATTCTTGTTTAAAGTTAGATTAGGTAATTAATACTTAGGGCAAACACTTAGGGACACTTTATTAGGTGTAAAAGTGGACTTAAAGTTAAAATATCATGAACCATAAGTTAGTGCTGCAACTAGGCACTCAGTGCGGACCGCGATGGAATTTGTGCGGTCTGTGGTGCCACTGTGTGGTCCGCAATGGCGTTTTGTGTCGACCGCATTGAAGAATTTTCAGAAACTTGATCCTTAAGGACCACATCCACATTGCATTTTGTGCGGTCCACGGTGCCTCAATGTGGACCGCATTGCCATTTTGTGCGGTCCGCAATGCATTTATTTAGAGAGTGGGTAGTCTGAACCCTACCTTTATGCGGACCGCGGTGACATTTTGTGCAGTCTGCATTGGCCTCTGTGCGGCCGCACTGCATTTTGTGTGGTCCGCACTCTGCAACAATTGATATTGTCTACAATATTTTCTTTCCTGCAACTGTGAACTTCATTGCTTCTACTGATACTAACAAAGCATAACTGAATGTGGTTCGCAGACAATGGTGAAACGAAGAGGCAAGGATGGTAAACAACCAGGCAGGGGAGAGTCCTCCCAGGGTGGTAAAGGCAAGAACATGATAAGACTGAACGCACAAGCCCGTCAAATCATCAAGAACACAAGGAAAATCATCAAAGCTGTTGACATAACTATTGATCAGTCGGGGAGTGAGTATGAGCCCTCCCGGGATATATCTTCAGACTCCGTGCCAGAATATTGAAGACTAGCCGGAGAGAAACAGACTGAGAGATACACCTTCACCTCCAGCTTCTCCCACTGCCCAAGCTTCAGTGCGAGTTTCTTCTGAGTCATCTGAGGGCTCAGCATCTGGTAGTGGAAATGAGTCCTCCACCTCTCCCACGACTTCATTATCCGGAGAGGGTGCAGTACCAAATGACACAAAAGAAGTGGAAGGGGGTGAGTCTCAGATTGGTGGGGTAGAACGAACTAGAAACCTGGAGGTGTGGCAAGACCGCTTTGTGAGTGAGGTGGCCTATCATAAGTTCAGAGAATGGTGGCCTGTGATGAAATTGATTCCAGTGGATAGAGACCTCTTTCCTCACAACCCCAATATGAGAAGGTAGTTTAGAGAGAGAGAGAGTGGGTTGGGAGTACTTCTTAAACACCTGTGAGGGTGAAAACGAGCACCTGGTCAAGGAATTCTATACCAATGTTGCCCACATCAAAAAGGGAACAAAAGTGACCAAGGTGCGGAATTTGAAAGTACTATTTGATGGGAAAGCAATAAATGACTACTTGGGCTTTGATGAAGAGGATGAAACACTGTATCTGGTAAAGATGGAATTAGGTGAGGAGGTCCGTCCTTGGTTGGCACAGAATCTGGCAATCTCAGGTACCACCCCCGATTCGTTGAATGTGGGAGTGAAGATCTTAAGGAGAAGTTTGAATTTCAAGGCTAAGGGGTGGGAAACATTCGTGTGTAGTAGACTGGACCCCACTATCCATGACAACTCACTCCCTCTTCACTGGGCAGTGTTGGTAGCATCAATTATGGCGGGGTACCCGATTAACGTCGGGAATGTGATGTCTCGGTTATTGCGCAGGTAGTCAGTGAAGGTGACAGAAACTACCCCTTCCCTAACTTCTTAACCATGTACTTCAGGGACCTAAAGGTGGAGAAGCAGCCATTTGATATCAAAGTGAAAGCACTCTCATAATACAGCATGTAGGGTGATGACAACCCTAAAAGCAAGAACTACAAGGGAACAGCCACTACTTCAACTGGCCAATCTGAAGAGCCAGTAGTGGTAGTGGCTTCTACTCAACCTTCTTCCACCTCAGTAGACATGCCCCCTGGTCCATCCACTTCAGTAATTCCAGATATAACCTCCACCCCGGCCCACCCAGTGACTGCCCACCATCTGGGCCAAGCCCTTCTCAACATCAACAACTAGATGCAAACAGCTTCCTCTAAGTTGTCTGTCCTTACTTCTACAGTGGCAGCTCAGTCGGCACCTTCGCCTCCATAGGTCCCACAGTCTATTGAGGATGCCCTCAAGGATATTCTAGACAACCAGAAAAAAATCCTTGATACTCAGAAAGTTCTTAGTTGAGGAAGACGCGGGCTTCCAAGGAGTCTGTGAAGGAGTTGCGGGTTGAGGGTGACAGGCTGAAGGTAATCACCTACCTTTGGATTTATTATTAGACTACCCGGTGCCAGCAGCCCATCCCCATCCAGTGCAGTCAGAGAGGCCTCCCAAGAAGAATAGGGTGATTCCCCGTGAAGATGATGCAGTCATACAGTTGGCGGACCCGCAGGGAGAGTCCTCCAGCCAGCCCCAGGAGTTAGCCCAGACCTTGGTCTAGGTCCACGTCCTAGAAGCAGAGCAGCAGGTCATAGGGAGCCAGTCTTAGGTTCTCGAGCTTACAGAGGACCCAAGGACCACTCAGGATTCCAAGTAGACAGATGGGCCATAGGGAGTTTCTGTATCCTCTTCCTTTTATTTTTGGTGCTTATTTTGCTTAGTTGGCATTGAGGATAATGGCAACTTTCATTTGAGAGGGTAGGCCCTACGTTGGTTTGATTTGGATGACTGTATATATTTGATAGATTTTATGCTTTATTTATTTTTCATATTTGGTATATATATAATTTCAGCACATCATTACATTTTTCGTACTTTTTACTTTGGGTCTGTATATAAAATTTATGTTACATTGTATATATTCATCTCCCTTATTGTATATTCGATTAAACCCCCCTCTTGTAAATATTCATTTTACTTTCCGCAATTTTTTCTTTCTTAGCTTCTTATTTGTATTCGTAGCTTCTTGTTTTGGAATTTTGCAATAAGCCTTTGGTTTTCTTAATGCCATGGTTCTTTCCAAAGGTGGAATTTGTGTGAATCGGGTGGCTCTTCTCGTTTATGGATGGCATGACTACCTTCTTAAGGGTTTGAGTCCGTTTTTAATTTTCTTTTTAGTATTTAGTGGTAAGGGTGCCTCAAGCAAAGCTTCACTTGGGACTAGCACATTTGCCTTTGATCTCATGGTCAAAAACAAATTGTTGTGTTTAGGATGGTGAAAGTCGTGACCTTGAGACTCTTATGTTGATCAATAATCATCAAGTGGTTTTTCGGGACCATTATGTGCTCAAATCTTATCTAAGGTCGTTATGGGCCCCCGACTCTGTGTCTTTAGCTACCCCATAGCTTGTGTGGTGAGAAATTGCATTGCAAGTCCAAGTTCCGAGCCATTGGTCTAGAACTTGCCCTGAATATTTGTTGAGGCAAAATCCTAAGCGTAATTTGACTTGAGACATGATTATAGGCTCTCCTTGATCCTAATGATAGCTTGAACACTTCCATAGCCACCAATGATAAAATCCTTAGTCAACCCTTTTGAGCCTTAGACCTTTTTCCTTCAAGAAGCATTATACAAGCCTTTACCCGTTCTAAAAGATACCCTCTCTTGGCACTCGATCTTTCCTTAGCATATGGAAAAAGTATAAGTTTGGGGGGAGAGACGAGGATTGCAACAGAGTGGTAAAAAGGTACAAAAAATGAAGAAAAGGAAAGTCAATGAAAAAGAATGAAAAGCAAAAAGACAAAAAGAATGTTCAATGCGTAAAAGAATAAAAGGGATTCAAGAAAAGCAAAGAATGAAAGGTGTGGAAAGTTGAAAAAGGAGAAAATATTTGAAATTAACAAAAAAAGTGATAGTGTGTCTCTCTAACCCCTTAAAAAGAAGTGAAATGACTTAAAAAGTCAAGTGAATGTGTGCCAAAATGAAGCAAAGAAGTACTTAAGGGAAGATGGAACCTACTTAGACCAAACATTTCCTACCCTAAACCATAAGCCTTCACTATATCTCCACAAAAGCTCTATATGATCTTGAGTTGAATAAAGCTTACATTAGTGGCAACTCACATAAGGGGAAAGCATATGGTACTTAGAGCCGGACTTGTGACTTTTTCTTGAGAGAGATGAGTGAATTTCCATTAACCTCGTTCTGAGTGCCACTGTCTTAAAGGTGAAGTTGGCATAGGGAGAGTTGAGGATGTATGAGTTTGGGTTCCACAATGACCAAAGTAATAGAAAGAGTTTCTTTGATATGGTGAGTCAACTCTTGATGCTCTTGTGTCGCACTTAATCCATGGTGTTTAAAAGGGTAAATGTTGTTAATGATTCATTTGTATTAAGGGCAATTGTTAGTCCCAATTGATGTTAGATGAGGTCACTTTAGGACACCTAAATTTTCTTGGAATTACTCTTAAGGGCTGCATCTTATTTTATTTCCTTGAGGATAAGCAAAAGCTTAAGTTTGGGGGAGTTGATAACTAGGAATTATGACGCATTTTACACTCCTTCATTCTCATGTTTTGATTAGAAAATGTGTACAAAATAGTCCCAAAGGATCACACGTTATGCTTGATTATAGGTTTGATCAACAAGGTGACAAGATGCCAAAGATCAGCTCAAAAAGGGGTGAAACTTGCAGAAGTACCAAGACAAGGCAAAGCTCAGTCAAACAGCGCCAGTGCGGTCCGCACAAGTGAAGTTCAGAGAGTGTGCATCTCAGACCAAAAGGCAATGCGGCCGCAAAGGATTTTCTGTGGTCCTCATTGGATTTAATGCGGCCGCACTCGATTTAGTGCGGTCTGTAGAGACAAGGTTCAGAGAATTGCCAGTTCGAAGATTGAAGCCCAATGCGGTTCGCGCTCCATTTCATGCAGACCGCATTAGAAGCCACCGCGGCTGCACTCGATTTTGTGCGGTCCGCATTGCCCAAGTTCAGAGAGCTAGATATTCAAGTCAAGAGCCTTAATGCGGCCGCACTTGATTTTGTGCGGTCCGCACTAGCCCCATAGGGGTATTTTTGTCCAGAATTGTCAGCTTAGTATAAATAGCTTCTTTCCCATTTTTAGGTCATTAGATAGTTTTTCCTCAAAGTTGCGCTCTTTTATCTGTTTTGAGTAATTTTAGTTTCATTTCAACATTGAATCTTCAAGTTTAATTTAGCAATTAATTAATATGAGTTTTTCTTCATCTATTTCTTTGTTTCTTCTCTAATTATGAGTAGCTAGACCCATAAGCTAGAGTTGTGGCTCAACCCTAATGTGGGTAATTGATGGGTCTTGTGTTTTGATGCTTGATTGTCTATGGGTATTTGATATTTGGACTAATTTCATATTTAAATTGCTGAATTAGTGGTTGCATACACTAGTTTGTGTTTAGTTGACTTTGGTTCTTCTTGAGAAAGAGAGCCTAAGTCTCTGAAATTGGTCCAACAAGGAATTGGGGCATACTGAAGAGATTGATAGCCCCAATTAAAGGGTTAAACCTAGAGATAGTAATACCCGACTTGAACCTTGATTGCTTGTGCAAATTTGCATACCCAATTGGTCTTGAAAAAGTCAATTCGGGCAAAATCACTCGAACTACCGAGAGGTAGAGTGAGTTGAATCATGCAATGGTTATATCATACTCCCCGAATGTGACAATCTAGCTTTAGACTCAAGAATCTGTCAATTGACCTCCTAGGCGAAAGTCACTACCCTAGTGCCTTTTTAATCATTTGAAAAACGTGCAATAGTTTAACCTTAGCTTATTTTAGTTTAATTGAGCATTGTAGTTTTATAAAATTAGAATCATAACCAAAACCAAAAATTTGTAAAAGTGCAATTTGGAGCAAATACACAACTCCACTTTAGATAGACACCCGACTCCAATATCTAGCTCCCTGTGAAAATCGATCCCGACCTTAATCAGGTAAAAGAAGCTTCGACCTCTCTCGCTACTCAATAGTAGTGCAGGGTTGGCCTCGATCAGACCGCGCCCTTCTCTCCACGATCGCGAAGAAGGACCTTTTGTTGTTGCCAACTTTTCAAGTCCAAATATGACCCGTTGAGCATCTGAAACATACCCGAGGTCCTCGGGACCTCAACCAAACATGCCAACACATCCCATAACATTATTCAAACTTAGTCGAACCTTCGAATCACTCAAAACAACATCAAAATACCAAATCAACCTCGGATTCAAACTTAAGAACATCTAAATTTCCAAATTCCACAAACCACGCCGAAACCTATCAAACCTCTTCTGAATGACCTAAAATTTTGCACACACTTCACAAATGATACTACGAACCTACTCCAACTTCCGGAATTCCATTCCGACCCCAGTATCAAAATTTCCACTACCGATTGAGAAAAGCCAAATTTCCAATTTTGCCAATTCAAGCCTAATTCTAACACAGGCCTCCAAATCACATTCCGGACAAGACCCCAAGTCTAAAATCACCTAACGGAGCTAAACAAATCATAAAAATCCAAATCCAAGATCAAATACTAAAAAGTCAAAACTTGGTCAAACCTTTCAAATTTAAAGCTTCCAGCTGAGAATCATTCTTCCATATCTATTCCTATTAACCTGAAAGCCAAAACCGACGATTTACATAAGTCATAATACACCATACGGGGTTAGTCATGCCCGAGAATTGGCGAGCAAAGTGCAAATGCTCAAAACGACCGGTCGGGTCGTTGCATCCTCCCCCACTTAAACATACGTTCGTCCTCGAACGTGCCCAAAGTTGTTCCAAAAGCCAACAAATCACTGTATAACCTTACCATGCACATACTTGGGGGTGATCCCATGAGACCCTATCTCATATAGGTTTGATAGCACAATGTAACTGAAATTTCACAATCCAACCTAGCCCATAAACATTAGAACCAAATTTCCACTTCCAAAATCATCCATAAGATAAGAATCCCACATCTACACATAGAATAAATCTGTACATGTTGTATTAAGCCATAACCATAATTCAAGATAGAAATCACATGATATACCACACAACTTAAACACTTATAGGGATAACTTCTAATCACAACAGCTGCCCAAACAGCCCAATTCTAGTAATAAGCCTATTATCAAACCAAAGCCTCATTCCAACACTTTCGTATACTGCCAATGATGAAAGAAACATGCAGAAATCATAATCATTCCTCCGATCAACCAATTATGGAGTCCCCTTTCTGTTGGCAAGGACCGTAGTAAATTTCTAAGCTGAAATCTGATATTACCCTTCCAACACGCTAAAACCGAATCTGCTAGTATTCAGTCTATGTTCAATGACCTCATCTCATCCAACACGACTACTCTGGTGACATGACACATCAATACAATCTAAAGCCATAATCCGTACAATCCATGTACCAAAAAGCAACAACCCAAATGTACTCAAATCATAGAAAATGACTCAAATGAGAGAGTTGTACCGCAAGCTCACCAGTATCACCACAACACAATGTTGAGAACCCATCACATATCGTAGAACCAGAACACATGAATCTAACCCGAAGGATCATACCTCCATATAACTTCGCTCTGATGCCCAACCCTACCCAAATACTAGTCCATATAAGACACCTCAAGTCACCATGCTCAAAATCGTCAACCATGCGCAATTTGATGTCCAGTACCAAAAGTAAATCACCATAACCACGGAGAAGCAAATGATATAACACCATACAAAACCCAAAATAACATAACCAATACGCCATTCACCGAGCAATACCTAATACTCTTCCCGCTCAAATTCTGCTATGAGACCCCAATAGAACCACACCATTTTGTGCATACAACCAACGGAAAGGTAACTCATTGATTGCTCCAGAACACGAATAAGCTCAATAACAATCGAATGGCACATCCCTCAACAATAACAATTTGGAGCCAACATATCTAGCTCGGTACAGAACACCTCTATATAGGCCTACCAATGAACCCCAAATCAACTCTGGTCCACAATAGATAAAGAACTCTCCGAATTTCACAATGACTGAATCCTGGCAAATACTATCATCTGACTAGCTTTGCCCACTTCTTCACAGTCCACCACCATGAATTAACCTATTTATAAGAATCCCCAATCTCCAAATCCATGAAGCACACAAATCATCTCATCTGATCTCAACTCTACCATTTGGATATCTAACACACTTCTAATACTCGATCATTCCATGAGGGATACTCCTATAATTCTTCTGTACCACTAAACAAACTTGAATATTAGCAGTTGATACAACAACATAGTGCCGCAATACCAAGGAAGTACCCTCAACTCAAACACATTGCCCTTTTCTGAAATGTTTACCCTTATCAAGCCGCACCAATTCTTAATATCATTTACCTAATCATCTGAAATTACATGTGTTGCCTAAAAATTTATGACCTTCCTTTCAGAACTGAACTGTGACCTTACACATACAAATTTCAACCCTACACAACATACTAGATATACCATGCCATCATATGAAAATTATGAGAACTTCATAATCCATTCTGAGCCACAAGCAACTACGTACTCCACTAGCCAAGAACTTTCCATTTGATCAAATCTAGAAGAAAATTGCTATGCATCACATGCTCCTCACGCCAGTAGAAAATATACATCTCTAACCGTGGTAGAAACCATCAATAACTCTCTGAATTCTATTTCCACAAAACCAAACCGTCAGGACTGAATCCTTCTAACTTAACCAAGCTACGCAAGTCACCGAAACCTAAAAGCATTGCCATGAAACACTCGTAGAAACTCATTACCTCATAAGCACCCAAAGAACTAATCATATCCCTTACCATGCAGATCCGACCTACCACTAAGTTGTCCTATATATCCAAATTCCTTCTAAATTACCTTCAAATGGATACTTCCCCTTGCCATAATACTGCAATCCTCAACCCAGACTCACCACACAAGGACCAAGCACAACTACACCGTCTAAGGCTCATAAGCTGCTAAATACTCTCTTAAATATCTCCAAAACCACCACATTCAAAATACTTACCCTGAAGAGACTTCCTGCAAATCTAAAGTCATTACCTTTACCTTCCTGATACTGATGTGTAGAATCCATAATGATATAGAAATGTCACAAGTCTTGACACCCTCCAATGTAAACCTCAGTTTCTAGCCAAATACATATCCTGAAGATCTCCAATTATTACATATAAGCATTGAATCCATTAAAACCATTCTCGGGAGTCATATGCTCTATTCAGGTTTCAATTAAACTGATCAAACGAACCGAACAACCTGTGCCCCATCAGCAAAACACCTAAAGAAGTAACCCATCCTTCTAAGCAACTGAGTGATATCCTACTTTATACCCGTTACATCCCTTACAATAACAACTAATTTATCTAGCGTTTCTCATATACCCATAATGCATAACACAACCCTTATCCAAATTTTCCTTTACTCGAGTCATCCTTCATTTCGACCCCTGTAAGCAACAACTGATTCGCCAGTGTACCTCAAACTGAAACTGATACAACATTTATCCGCACAATCAACTTATCAATAGCAGACTCCCCCACTTAGCTCAAAGACATAGGCCAAAACACCCAAAAACTTACAATGCCCCTACTCTATTAGTGTTATAATACCATAGTAAGGTTTAACTAAGTCCTTCATAAGGTCGTGCAACACAAACCATCTACTACTTCAAATCATCTATAAATCTCGCATTCACCCTTGTAACAGTCAAGACAACTCTCATATGCAATCCAAACTCAAACTGCAGCATATATAATTCATTGGTAAAAGAGGAATTTCAACAAACAACATAGGGATCACATAAACTTCAAAACACTCCGCGGGAGATAACCCACCTGCCCCGCCTCAAACTAACTTCTCTTTATACCCTTCCACCTCCATAAACATCATGCAATCACCAAATCTTCCTAAGTCTGAACTCATACCACGACATAAAATCTACCTCACTTCCCAACTAAACAACATGGAAAGATCCTTCAACACACCCCTAGCTCGGGGCTATACATCAAATCAAGATGGAACTCAAGCACTAAATAGTTCTTCCTACCCTCAAGCAGACCCTTCTCGTTACATTCAAATCATATGAACACGTCTCGCAGTCATATCATGCTCATCACGTAGCCATCCAGCCATCACTTCTATTAATAGGGACACTACCAAACATATAAATCCAAAAGCATGTGCTCATACAATCAAGACCTCAGTGCTTAAGCTACAAGCAAAGCTCAGCCTCAAGTCCTCCAGACTGGCCCAACATCAACACACAGAAATCACATCTTACCCCTCATTCAGGGAATCACAAGTCGTCGATGCACAACTGATACCGAGCGCCCATGCGCGCATACGAACACATGGAAGGAATTCAAAGAATTACATTTTCAAGCTGAATCAATATCGCACGATAAGAATTCAAGAATGTGAAATTTCCTTAAGGTTCTGCAGCCTCTCGAAGATAAGTACAGACGACGTCTCCGTACCGATCCGCGAGACTCTACTAAACCTGCTCTTAACTCGTGAGACCTATGTAACTTAGGCTTTGATACCAACTTGCCACGACCCCAAAACTGAACTGGTTGCGATGGCGCCTATAGGGAAACTAGGCCAGCTGACACAAATTCAAAATCAAACCAGCATTTTTGTAAAAGACATTTTAACTATAACTTTACTAAAATCCCATAACATGAGTCTAATAACAAGTGCAGAAACAACACAAGCCCGACATCGAGTTGTCACAAGTCACAAGCAACTATAAGGTCTTTCTAAGTACAATAAAGTCTATCAAAGTATGAAAACAATACTAATATAATTCTAGGGAAGATAAGAGGGAGAAGAGCAGGGCTGCGAACGCCGTGCAACTACCTTGCTAACTCCAAGACCTGCTGAATGGGTGATCAGTGTTCACTATCAAGACCTGCAACTCCTGGATACGCACACAAGGTGCAGGGAGTAATGTGAATATGTCAACTCAGTAAGTAATAAAAGTAAATAAAAGTAGAGCAGTAAGAAATCAGAAAATTCCATGTCATAGCACTACAGCAAATACGGTATGGTTCAAAAACAGTGTAGAAGTCAATTATCTCATAAAAACTCAGTTTCAGTAAAAATACTTTGAAAATATCTATTTATAGTTTCAACAAAGAATCAAAGTAGTTCAGAGTAAAAATGATAAAAATCATAATCAACCCCTCGGGCAAAACATGTATCATAAACTGCCCCCGGGCATAATATCAGTAGAACCAGCCTCTCGGGCTACCTCACAATCACTCATAATAAGCCCCTCGGGCATGACATGTATCAGAATCAGCCCCTCTCGCATAACATGTATTAGAATCAGCCACTCTAGCAACAACATATCACTCATTCTGAGTACCCGCGCTCACTGGGGGTGTACAAACTCCGAAGGGCCTCCTACAGCCCAAGCTCTATCACAAGTCATGTCGTGGCATAATCAATCAGGCCCTCGTCCTCTTACATATCACAAAACAATACAACTTGTTGCGGCGCGCAGCCCGATCCCATGATATCCTCATAACACAAGCCTTTGGCCTCACTCAGTCAGAAACCTCTCAAGCCACTCAGGCCAACAATAAAACAGGGTGCTCAGCCCAAAAATATCATTTATAGTATCAAAACAGAGTAAATCAGGCTGAGTTATGAAATCAGTAAAACACAGCATGACTGAGTACATATATTAAATCCAAATAGTGAGGAATAGTAGTAGAAAGCCCCTAAGGGTCCAAACAGTTGGCACGAGGCCCAAATATGGCATTCAGCCCAAAGTACAGTAATACTTTCCAAAGCACAATAGTATCAAATAGTTTTCAGTCAAATATGCAACTTAATAGTCGTGCGGGACAGACCAAGTCACAATCCTCAATAGTGCACGCCCCCACACTCGTCATCTAGAATGTGTCCCATCTCAAAGTAGTGAAACGATGTGAAATCTAGGGTTTCATACCCTCAGGACAACATTTACAATCATTAATTACCTCAAATCGGACAAAACTCTAGCTCGTGATGTCCTTGCCTCTCGACTCGGCCTCTAAATGCTCTGAATCTAACCAAAATTAGTATCACATCATTATTACACGCTAAAGTAATAAAGCCCATGCTAAAATTATCAAATTAACTTAAAAATCACGAAATTGGCCAAACCCGACCCCCTGGACAACGTCTTAGAATCCGATAAAAATTACAAAATTAGAAAGTCCATTCACTCACGAGTCTATCCATATCAAATTCACCAAAATTCGACGTCAAATGGCCATCCAAATCCCTAAAATTAACTCTCCAATTCTCCTCCACTTTTTCCCCAAATTTTCACCCCAAATTCCCAATTTAGAAGTTATAAATCAAGACATAATCATGGAATTTAACCAAAATTAAGTGAAGAACACTTACCCCAATCATTTCTCTGGAAATCCCTTCAAAATCGCTTTCTACCGAGCTCCCACTTCCATTTTATGTTATGAACTTGGAACCCTCGTTAGAATCTTTTAAATCTGCCCAAATACACATCCATCGCGATCACGGAGAGGAGGAAAAAATGTCCCTGAATGACTGTGATGACCCAAAAGGTCATTACTTGTTTTAAAAACGAATTCTGCGTTCTGAGGCTTTCAAAAAACCTCTTTTAGTCTCACCTCAATTTGCGTGTACAGTTTGGGCGCGTAGCCGGAAAGCCAATATGTGAACCTGTGAAAATGATAAATTTTGACTATAAAATGAATTAAGTTAACTTCAGTCAACATTTTCGGTAAATGGACCCGGACCTGTGAATTGACGGTCTCAGAGGGTCCGTAGAAAAATATGGGACTTTGACGTATGCTCGGAATAGAATTCCGAGGTCCCAAGCTCGAGAAATAAATTTTTAAAGAAATTTATTTTCTGAAATTATTCATGAGTTTTGGAAATGAATTGTGATTAAAACTTGATGGTATCTGGTCCGTATTTTGGTTCCTTTGCCCGGTACAGGTCTTATATGTGGTTTAAGATAAGTCTGTGAAATTTGGTAAGAAACGGACTTGAAACAACGTGAATCGGATCGTTTTTGAGAAAATTGGAAATTTGAAGTTCTTAAGAAAATTTCATGATTTTGAAGCTAAATTCATAGTTGTTGATATTATTTTAGTAATTTGAATGCACAAGCGAGTCTGTATGATGTTTTTAGGTTGGTGTGCATGTTTGGTTTGGAACCCCGAGGGCTCGGGTGAGTGTTGGATAGGCCACGGGGTGAATTTTTGGACTTATGGAATTGCAGGTTTCAGTTATTTCTGTGCAGGCCTGCAGGCTTCGCATTTGCGAAGCCTAGCTCGCAAATGCGATATCGCAAATATGAGGGCTTGGTCGTAATTGTGAAAGCAGCCCAGGCCAACTTGTCTTTGCAATTGTGAGGATTTTGATCGCAAATGCGATCCCCCAGCTTGAGGCCAGTCGTCGCAAATGTGACGTATGGATAACAATTCCCAGCTCGCAAATGTGAACCTAGCAAGGTCGGGGTCGAAATTGAGAACCCTATTCGCAATTCCCATATCTGCAATCTGCAATTTTATACTTAGCCGAAAATCAACCATTTTTCACATCTTTTCAAAACATAAACTCCCTAGGGCGATTTTTCAAGAACAACGCTTCTTCCAAATCGATTGTAAGCTAATTTTAACTCGTTTCCTTCAATCATTAACATCTTTTAATATGATTTCAACTCAAAATCAACGGTTTTCATGGGGGAATTGGGTGTTTGGGGTAGAACTTAGATTTTTCAAAAATAGGAAATTTGGACCTCGATTTGAGGTCTGGTTTCAAAACTAATTATATATTTGGGTTCATGGGGGAATGTGTAATCGGGTTTGGTTCGAACCTCGGGTTTTGACCATGTGGGCCCGAGGGCGATTTTTGACTTTTTGTGTAAAACTTTGGAAAACTCATTTTCATGCATTGGGGTTGATTCATTTAGCATTTATTGATGTAATTAAGTAACTTGTGGCTAGATACGAGAGAATTGGTGGTGGAATCAAGGGGTAAAGCCATAATTGAGACGTGAATTGTGTTCGTGGCCTCGAGATAAGTGTTTGGTCTAACTTTAGCTTGAGGGATTAGAAGTTGTGTCCTATTTTCTACTTGTTTCTTGTTGAGTACGATGTATAGTCATGGTGACGAGTATCTATACGTTGGTGTCGAGCATGACCGTGAGTCTTAAATTGAACTTGTTGTGTTCTTAACAATTACTACGAATGCCTAAGTCGTTGATTCTCTGTGTTGAGCAAGGTTTTTGATTATTCTCGTGGAAATTACTTATGACTGAGTATTTGTGTAAGTTGAGATAGTTAGATGTTGGAATAAGTCTGGTTATAGCTGTTTCTCCCTTTCCGGGACGTATTTATTTATACTGTTAATTCCCTTGTCAGGGCAGTGTAGTTCTTTATTAATCCCTTGTCGGGACTCTTCTTTGATTGTTGTTGATTGTATATTTGGATCGGGTTGCACGTCGCAACAATATTATATGTTGATCGGGTTGTGCGTCACAACAATGATATATTTGGATCGGGTTGCACGCGCGCAACAATATTAAATGTAGATCGGGTTGCGCGCCGCAACAATGATATAATTGGATCGTGTTTAACATCGCAACAATAATATAACTGGATCGGGTTGCACACCGCAACAATGTTGTTATAAGTTGGGATCGGATTGCGCGCCGCAACAATTGATGATACAAAGTGTTTTGTAGATTGGATACATGTTCCTTATTGTTTTGTTGTGAATTCCAAGTTGTCATTATGCCTTTACTCTTGATTTACTGTTGATATTGATATACCCCCACAACATGTACCCACTCCCGTCTTTACTTGTTTATTCATGTTTTATTTTTCGCTATATATTATATAACTGCACAGGTTTATTTGGTAGTTTAGTCCTAGCCTCGTCACTACTTAGCCGAGGTTAGTCTAGGCACTTACTAGCACATTGGGTCGGTTGTGCTATGCTACACTCTGCACTATGTGCAGATCCCGGAGCAGCTCTTGCACCATAGCATTTGGGTGGCTGCTTTAAGTCCAGCTAGAAATCCCGAGGTAGACCTACAGGCGTCCACAGGCCCGGTGTTCTTGTTTATCTTATTATGTATTCTGTTTTCAGTTGTTTCCGAGACAGAATGTACTTTCTTTTTAGACATTTGCTTGTAGTATTCATAGACAGTCTGTGATATTGTGACACCGAATTCCGGGTAGAGACGTATGTTGGCATCGTTGTACTGGCTTTAGTTATTTTATCAGATTAAGTCTTCCGTTTGATTTTTATTTATCATTAATATTTCAATGTTGATTACTTGTTAATTCAAATTGTTAAAAAGGGCTAATAATGAAAGAGTTAGTGATTCTTTATTTTGTGGCTTACCTAGCTTCTACGAGTAGGCGTCATCACGACTCCCGAGGGTGGAAAATCCAAGTCGTGACAATGACCCTACGTGATCGCATAATACACTTCGTGATCGCTTTAAGGCACTACTGACTGAACCACGTGTTAGCGAAACTGACCTCACGAACGCGAAGAGATAACCATGTCGTCTCAGCTCAGACCCAACATTACGCGAACGCATGCTCACCAATGCGAACGCTATGCCCCATCTGCCACACCCTATGCGAACACAGACCCATGTTCGCGAACGCGAAGAAGAAACAAGCAGCCTCAGACCTTTCCCTTATGCGACCGCGTCCTTCTCTCTGCGATCGCGAAGAAGGAACTTCTGCAACAAAAATACCAGCAAAACTGCCAACTTTTCAAGTTCAAATATGACTCGTTGAGCATATGAAACACACCCGAGGCCCACGGGTCCTCAACCAAATATGCCAACATATCTCATAACATCATTCGAACTTCTTTGAATCACTCAAAACAACATCAAAACACCAAATCAACCTCGGATTCAAGCTTAAGAACATCTAAATTTCCAAATTCCACAAACAACGCTAAAACCTATCAAGCCTCGTCCGAATGACCTGAAGTTTGCCCACACTTCACAAATCACACTAAAAACCTACTCCAACTTCCGGAATTCTATTTTGACCCCGATATCAAATTTTCCACTGTCGATTAAGAAATGCCAAATTTCCAATTTTGCCAATTCAAGCTTAATTCTAACGTAGACCTCTAAATCACATTCTCGACGCGCCCCCAAGTCCAAAATCACCTAACGGAGCTAACCAAATCATAGAAATCCAAATCCAAGATCGAATACTAAAAAGTCAAAACTTGGTCAAACCTTTCAAATTTGAAGCTTCAAGTTGAGAATCATTCTTTCATATCTATTCCGATTAACCTGAAAGCCAAAATCGATGATTTACATAAGTCATAGTACACCATACGGGGCTAGTCATGCTCGAACACTGGCGAGCGAAGTGCCAATGCTCAAAACGACCAGTCGGGTCGTTACACTCTAACGTTGGCTTGCCTAGCGAGTGAAATGTTAGGCGTCATCACGGCCCCGAAGGTGGGAATTCTGGGTCATGACAGCATGGCAGCGGATGAAACAATCATCATCATCATGGTGAAAATAAACAGGAGAACAATAAGGGTTCTCAAAATAATCTTTCAAAAGGTAAAAGTAATATGTTCCACCGATGTGGTATGAAAGCTCATTGGGCACGTATTTGTCGTACGCCAGATTATTTTGTCAAACTTTATCAAGCCTCCCTCAAAAATAAAGAAAACAATATTGAGGCACACTTGACTATTTAAATTAATGATGATGAATCAGGTCCCTCGAACAAACATAATTCTGAGGCACATCTTGCATATAAAGATGATAATTTTGGAGGCCTAGCAAATTTTACTCATTTAGAGGTTGAAGACTTCATTAAGGATATTGACTGAAGAGCTAATCATCTTACAAGGGAATAAAGCTATAATAAAAGTTATTATTTTATTTTATATTTGCAACTAGTTTATTTTTCTTGAATGTATTTTCCTAATGCATCAGATGTTGCTAATTTTTACATTCCTAATGTATTTCTTAATGTTCTTTTTCTGTTAGTCTTTCATATTTTTTATGATTTACTTTTTACTTTTTTGATGAAGAATATGAAAATTCTCTAGTATTCCATTGGACTCGTGATTAATAAAGATGATATGTGTCTTTTGGATAGTGCTACAACACACACTATTTTAGGAGATAAGAGATATTTCTCTTATTTAGTAATGAAAGAAGCCAATGTCAATACAATATCTAGTAGTACAAGATTAATTGAATGTTCTGGAAGAGCTACTTATTATTACCAGGAGGAACAAATTTGGCTAATGATCAAGCACTATATTATAGTAAATCTCAAAGAAACTTATTAAGTTTCAAAGATATTCATCAAAATAGCTACCATATTGAGACTACAAATGATGAAAAGATTGAATATATTTATATTACTACTGTTGATACCCAATTTTTTCTGTATATTTTTATATGCAAAATACTTTCAAAATAGCATATGTATGCATATATAAGTATTTTACAAATATTTTTAATATTATTTCCTTAATTTTAAAGGCTTTTAAAATTAATTTTATTGCCTTATTTTATCAAGAAAAGTCCAATAAGTGTCCAAAATTATTATTTTTCATGATTCACTTATTAAATTCTAATATTTATGCTAAACTACAGCCCAGATAATTTTTGCCTGTTTTTACAAATTTATTTAGTATTTTTAAAGCTCAATTGCATGTAATTGCAATATTAGCCTCATTTATGATTTGATTGCAGTTATATTTATAAAATTAAGTCCAGTATTTTTAAATTGATAATTATATGCTATAAATCATTTTAATACTTTCAATTTATTTTCAGATTTTAATTTCCTATTTTTTATAAAATAAATGGGGAAAAGTGGCTATTTAAAATCTAGTCAGATTTCATTTCAATTTCAGCCTAATTTGCACCCCTAATCCAACTCAATTTCAATTTCAAATCACCTAACCCAATTTCTAAAATTACCCGACCCACAATCCGTTTAAATGACCCGCCCGACACCTCGTTTAATCCAGGCCGTTGATCAAAATGATCAACGGTCACATTTCAACCTTACCATTTTTAATTACCCATTACTCCCCTAAACCTAAATCATTTTCCACCTACCAGCCGCCTCTGAACCCCCCCTCCCCCATTCTCTCAAACTCGCTCGAAGCTTCTCAAACCCTAGCCGCCTCCCACCACATCCACCCTAAAGCCACCGGAATCCATGGCTTCCAAGGCCATCGGAATCCTACACCGGCATCCTACGGCTCCTACACGCCTGGTTTTTGAAGATTCAAGGCCTGACCACAACGAACTTTGGTCCAGGCTTCGTTTGATTCAAGTTCTATGGCCATCTCTGGCTTTGCTCCGGCGTACTATGGTTGTTCGAGCCTGACCTCGACCTCTCCTGCTTAGATCGGTGACTTTTTCAAGCCTTTCTCACTACTGGGGTTCTTCTGAAACACTAACCCTTCGAGGTTTTCCGATTCCATTAGATCAGTTGTGTATCTATGCTTTCCCTAAGCTTTTAAACGATTTTTTGGCTTCTTTCAAAAAACTACTTTCAAAACCATTTCTTTTCTGATCTAGGGTTTCTGAAAAGTATTTAAATGTTTCTGACTTTCTTTTCTTTTTGTATATTTGCCTCTACTGTGTTCTTGTATTTTCTTCTACCGTGTTCTTGTATGCTTATTCTACGGTGTTCTTCTATACTGTGTTCTTCTATTTTCCTATACTGTGTTCTTGTGTGTTTCTCCTACCGTATCGTCCTTTACTATGTTCTTAAGTGTTTCTTATTAAGTTCCTTCTACTGAGCTCTATTTAAGTTTCTTCTAAAACTTCTTAGCATGTTTCTTCTACTGTTCTTATCAATTTTTTCCATTATGTTTCGTATTAGCTTCTCCCACTCTATTTTCTTAGAGCTCTTCTGTTGTGTTCTACATGTTACTTTTCTATCATGTTTTCTCATGAGTTTTGTTGTTGAAAGGAATATGTTAGAAGTTTCAGTTCTTTTCTAGGACCTCTGAACCTGTTTCGAATTTTATTACTTGCCCTCTCATCTCTGCACTCGATTAATGGCGGAAACCCTAGAATTTTGGGGTTCTTCCAGGTTTGGCTATGTGATTTTCTCGAACTAAGGTTTTATTTCAAAACCCCCAACTCTTTCAAGCTAATTTCAAGTGTCTGAACTGAGCTTGGTTATCCTTGTTTTCACACAATTCTAAACTCATTTTACTGGATCTTTTGCATGCTATCAGAATGCTACTTCTCTTCTGCATTACTGACTTATGTGACGAACCACTACCTACTAATTTTTCAATGGCACAACATCTTCTTTCAACTCAACATGTTTGTATGCTCTTTATATGTGATGAACCTCCCTCTAAAGGGTTTTTCAAATTTATGATTAGTTCAGACTTCCTTTTGAATAGGACTAATTGATTTTCCTTCCTTGTTTGCTGATTTTCCTCATGACTCGACTTATTTGAAAACCCTTCTCAGCTTTTATGACTTGGTTCATTCATGGATCAGTAATTACAAGATCCCTCACCATTGATTTACTGGCTACTAATTGATTTTCCTACCATATTTGTACAATCGTGTACTTCAAAATCCTATCCTTAAATAACCTTTTATGTATTTGCCCCTAATTGCATGCTTTGCACAAAGTGCTTATTCAATTTCTTTCCTTAAATCGTTTTTACCCGTTTGAATCTGAATTCCCTAATTAAGGAAAGTCTTGTGTAATTGATTCTTAATTGACAATCAGTTCCTTAACTGTTTTCTTACCTTATTTCTGCCTGATTTTCACATTATAAATGCACAACTCTTTCACAAACTCATCATCAATTCACAGTCTTTCTGAACACACACTTATACACAATATTATCTTCTCTTCTTGTCTACACTGTGGCCTATCTACAAGACCTACTACTTTCCTCAATTTGTCTCTTTAGAGCTGGTATGTCCGGATTTAATTTTTAGTACCACAACAATGTGTATTTACTACTTTGTGTCCATGTCTACTTGTTGTTCATGTATATCTCAACACTTAAAGTGGCATGCTGATTTTCTTCTGTTTGTTTTGTTATGAATCTCATTCCCCTATACTCCTATGTGTACTGATTTAAGTTGTTTCCCTTTTCCCTTTCCCCTTTCAGCATTCTATTTCTGCACTTGCACTCTCTCTTAGTCTCTAAGTTCTGCCCCCCTCTTGTGAGCCTTACCTTGGAACCTTGAGTTCCCTCTGAACTTGGACACCTGAGGGCTGGCCCTTTCACACTACACTATGTCTTAATTTGGTGATACATTTGGGTGTAAGCACTGCCCGGAGTTCCTATGAGACTCTTAGGGAACTTTGACACATCCAAATGGGAGAAAGGCTTTGGAACATGATCTCTTGGAGTTGGTTTACTTCATATTTCAGACAGGAAGTCTGAATCAGGCTCTCCTTGGTTGTACTTTTTAATTTCTGATGTATTTTCTTTACTTTACATTATTCCGGGTCGTAATAATTTTGTAATAAACTCTGGGGGATGGCTAGTGAAAAAAGGAGGGATAACTATGTATGCAAAGGGGTAGACATCCTGCTTATAGGTTTCTAAATTTTTGCATTCTCTCATATAGACATCCTGCCTATAGGTTTCTAAATTTCTGCATTCTCTCATATAGACATCCTGCCTATAGGTTTCTAAATTTTTGCATTCTCTCATATAGGTATCCTGCCTATAGGATTCTAAATTTCTGCACTCTCTCGTATAAGTATCTTGCCTATAGGTTTCTAAATTTTTGCATTCTCTCATCTAGATACCATGTCCACAATTACCCAAAATCTGAATTCTGCATATGCATATAGAAAATATGCCTATAAGTCTTTCTGAATCTTGCATATCCATTCTTCATTAAGCAATCATGTTCACAGGTCTTAAATAACCAACTGCAATTAGATATCATGTTCATAGGCTTTAAACGAAATTCAGCATCTAGATGCCATGCCTATAGGATTTCTGCATTTTTTTACTATGTTTATAAAAGTGTCCAAAATCGACAACACATAGAAAGCATGCCTATAGGAGCTTTAAACGAATCTGAACCGCCTCACTCGCTTATAAGTCTAAAACCAGTAACAGTGACGCATGCCCTTTTGCTAAATCTCGCCTACCTTTAATAACAGACGATTCTTTCTTAAATCAGTATGTATTCATGTTTACTTCATTGTTTCTAGAATCAGTAGATATCATGTATATAGGGTCTTCGTCTAACACTTAGGCAAGCCATAGAGTGAAAGTTTATAAGCTGAATCAGATTTTATATGCTACAACCAGCAGGCAGGCCTGATTCGGGCTTCTTATCTGAACTATGTAATAAATTAGTCTCCCTCAACCCTTTTAAGTTTTTATCAGACCCTAAACAATACATGCGAATCATGCTACATTATATTCTTTCTTTGGTTTAAAGGAGGTCTGTTTGAGCCCTTTTATTTGTTTATATGCTTCCCCAAACTTGCTATATGTGTTTTGTTTGTCGCCTTAGTATTTTACCTTTTGAAACTACAAATAAGCCCAATACCTCCTCCCTTTATGATTAGTAGTCCCAAGTGCCTCCGGGGCTGATAGGATTGGGGCGGGTAATAGCATGCAATAAGTAAACGAGACCATTCTGTGCTTTAATACCTTAACAGGGTGGGAAATGGTAGATATGGATATGATGACCATGCGATAACATCACGTGTAGCCCCTCACTGAGGAGTGATTACCGGATGTTGTGTGGGGTGATCCATATTATCAATAAAGCTAGGACCCCTCCCCCCTTCCCTTTGTTTTCTTTGTTTCTTTTAAATCTTTTAAACCATTACTTTTAAGGAAATCAACACTTTTTAGTTCCTTTTTCTTATTTTTGTTTATTTGTAACCATTACGTGAAAATCCCCTCTTATTTGAAGCCTTTATTTGCCTATGTGTTATTTGTACTTAAGTTACAACAATAGTTTGGCCAAGAACCACACTAGTGGATCCTGAGGGGTGCCTAACATCTTCTTCTTGGGATAATTTCAAGCCCTTACCCAATCTCTGGTTACTCAAAACAAACCCCTCCTAGTGTCCTAATACACTTTAATCATTAGGTGGTGACTCTTCAATTCAAAACCCAATTCCCGAAAGGGAACGAGTTGTCCTCCCAAATGTCATAAACCCGATTTCGCGAGAAAAAGGGGGCGAAACAGCATGGTGACTCTGCTGGGGATTTTCTTTTAGGCTTTTACCATTTCAAGCTATTACTGTGACTTTACATTTCTTATGTGCCTTTATTTGTTTAATACCTTTAAGCATTTAATTCCCTCTCCTACTGTAAAAACTGACTTATCTCTTGTTTCTTTCCTTTATTTCTTTACTGCTTTCCTTTACTGCACTCCTTTATTACTATTTTATATTATTGTAATTATTACTTTATGAACGTGCAAATATGTGACAACGTGTTTTAATTATTGCATAAGCATGTTTTCAACATCATATTCCACTCGTGCCGAACATATCACCATAGCAACGCTTATAATGAGTGGTTGCGCTCTTCCAATATTATCACCCTCTAAATTCAAAAAAGGCATATTTGCGGTAAAACCAGTCAGTCAACGGTGCAGTCGACGGTTCCGTGCCTTTCCCCTTGAGTTCTCCGCTTAAGGGTACCAGTCTAAAACCTCATAGAAACCTTACTCTGTTTAATTGTGCATGCATCATGGTCAAACCCAGCTGGGTCAGTTATGTTATCTGCATAATGACTCTTTAAGATAGCCTTGTCCAAAGTCCACTAGGTTTTCCCAAAACCCAAACGGACACTACCACGTTCTGTACATTTATTTGGAGAACTAAATGTCTTATGCCAATTATTGGTATTTAATAGTCGAGTCTGGTGGGGGTAAGGACCTAACCCTTTTGTCTTGTAGAAACATGAGGCACGAAGTCCCCAGATTCGGCATGGTCACTAACATCTACCCAAGGTTGCTAAGCTGGTGGGAGGATCTTCATTCCAGTGATCAGACTCTTGTTCGGAAATACCTAGGAAATCTACCTTTCCTCCTAGAGGTCCAACCCAACAACAAAATCATAGAAGCTGATACTCTGTTCTGGGATTGTGATAGGTCCATGTTTCATTTCGGGCAGATTGAGATGACACCCCTGCTAGAGGAAATAGAAGGATTGGCTGGTATACCATGGGAGACTACGGGTTTGTTAATGCTGGAAAATTGCAAGGGTAGAGGTTTTCTCAAAATGATGGGCCTAAAGAAGAATCCAGACTTGACATGTTTGAAAGAGTCCTACATTCCCTTTGATTATTTGTACGAGAGGTACGGTAACAGCAAATCTTATCGTACTTATCCGGATGAGTTTGCCCTTACATCATTAGGGTATATTCACCGAAGGGTCTTTGTCTTCATGTTCTACTTCTTGGGGATGATAGTGTTTCCAATGAAGAAAGCAAGGATCCACACCAGGCTAGCCATGGTCACCAAAACTTTGATGGAGGGAATTGGTGGACAACCATTTAGCATAGTGTCCATGATCCTCGCAGAGATATACCGAGCCTTGGAGAAGTGTCAACAAGGAGCCCAACATTTTGAGGGTTGCAATTTGCTACTCCAGCTTTGGCTCATGGAGCACCTCAAAAGAGGTGAATACCGACAAGAGATTCAGCGAAGGGATTGGGATGACCACATAGCCTTCCATCATCCAAGACGAATGAACTACATGCCCAACATATTCGCTCAACCAAAATATGCCAAAAGGTGGTTAGAGCTGTTTGAAAATCTAACTGAGGATCAAGTACAATGGATGTTCGAGTGGTTCCCTACTGAGGAATTCATCGCCTGATCCAGGGATGCACCGTTTCTGATACTGATAAGTTTGAGAGGAACCTACCCTTACGTCCCTCTCCGAGTTATGAGACAGGCTAGTAGGAAGCAGGTTATACCAAGGGTCGACAAGATGAGTCACTTCCGGGCTGAATTTCAGGATGATGATAGCCCTTACAAGTGCCAGGATCAGCATATGTGGCACTGCAAAATTGTCATGGGAAGGGATACCATCGAGCCAGACAGATACCTTGCTGGTTATATTCCATACTATTCAGGCTGGCTGGAGGATAATCATAATGGTCTAGGGCAACCCGGGTGTGTTCGAGGTCACAGAATCATAGATGAAAAGGCCGAGGCACAGGTCAAATACAATCAACTGCGCAAGAGGATTCGGGAATGTGAAAGCGAGCATCATGAGATTCAAGAAGCCTACCAAAAACTGATTGAAGACTGGAAAAACATGGTTGTCAGTGCCAACAAGCGACTAGGATACTTGGAACGAGGTTTAGTGGAGTTGGAAAGGAAGTTTCTCAAGAGGATCGAGGACTGCCAGAATGCTGAAGGAAACGAGGGTGGACACCTGGCCAGAGCCTACCTGCTGCTGGGACTTCGCAAGCTGGTGAAGTTGTTCGATGGAGCCAAAGATGTTGAGTTTGGGGAAGGCCCTTCTGGGACCAAATAGATAGGAATCTTTTTTTTTTTGCTTTAGGAAATGTAATAAGGCCAATGGCCACTAGTGACATTTTATTCCTTGTTATTTAGTGTCGTTTTGGGATTCGTCTACTTTTATCAATAAAATGAGGCATTTAGCATTCTAAGTTCTCCAAATCAATTTGTCACTAGGCCTACCTCGGGCACAATGAGGCTCCCAAATTAGGACACGATTTACATTCTTGCACTATGTGTTTAAATATCACACCATTTTTTTCCTTATAAAACTCGCACTAACTTGTCACCTTTTTCTGTTTTTACTTTTGTTTTATTTATTCTCCTCCCCAAAGGTTAGTTCGTGCACTCTGGCATCGTCATCATATTTCACAAGATCAAAGGGCCCTCCACCTACTCCTCCTTCTAGTCCTATCAGAAGCAGGAACAAAGGAAGGATGGAAGATTTGAAAAACACCAGAAAGGAAAACTCAACTGAACGGGTAGAGGTCACTCATGGTGCTAAGGTCTCCAAAGAAAGTGCGTCCCAACTCGAGCAGAAACTGTTGAAATCTCAAAAGGAACTTGATCAGGTTTGGAATCTAGCAAACTTGTCATTTTCCCTCACCACTCTAGATATCAATTTTCCAAACTCTTAGAACCCCACGCCTCCACAAAACATCCCAAAACCACAAAACCACCCCGCTCCTCACCACCACTGCAATACTTGCCACACATCCAACAATACTCCACTACTCTGAACCTTTGAATTTCACAAATGACCATTTCCACGCCCACCATAACACCCCCATATATGTGGAGACCGTGCCACACTCTACCCAACCCATCTCAAGCACACCCGAGTCTGATGATAAAGACTTACTCATCAGGAACCTGGCTGAAGAACTCAAGAAATTGACTAACCAAATTCAGGGCGTCCAAGGAAGTAAGGGGATCGAAGGGTTGAACTACAAAGATCTTTGCATACAACCCGACGTCGAACTGCCCGAGGGGTACAAACCTCCTAAGTTCGAGATGTTTGATGGTATAGATGATTCGAGAGTCCACTTGATAACATACTGCGACAAGCTGGTCGGAGTAGGGAAGGACGAAAGGATTCGCATGAAGCTTTTCATGAGGAGTCTGAAAGGAGATGCTTTGTCTTGGTACATTAGCCAAGACCCGAAGAAATGGTCGAACTGGGTGAGTATGGTGTTTGACTTTATGGACAGGTTTAGGTTCAACACAGAAAATGCGCCAGATGTGTTCTACACCCAGAATTTAAAGAAGAAGCCCACGGAAACATTCCGCGAGTATGCTACTCGTTGGAGATCAGAAGCCGCTAAGGTCAGACTGGATTTAGAAGAAGAACAAATGAATAAGTTTTTCGTCCGGGCTCAAGACCCACAATACTATGAAAGGCTGATGTTGATTGAGAGCCAGAAATTTTCCGACATCATCAAGCCAGGGGAAAGGATCGAGGAAGGCATCAAAAGTGGTATGGTTACAAACTTTGAAGCCTTGCAAGCTACCAATAAGTCTTTACAGCCTGGTTGTACGTCCAAGAAAAGGGACGTATGTGCCATAATGATTGCACAAATAACCAAATACCAAGCCTATCTGATACCTCCACTCACATACCAGCCTACCCCGAATTACCAAGCACCCTCACCCTCTTACCAAACTCCACCACCTACTTACCAATCACCCCTACCTCCCATATATCAACCTACTTTACCCAAATACTCCCAACCTACACATGTCTATCAAGCCTACAATATTCAACCATCCTACTATCAATCACCTCCCTCATGCCAAAACTTTCCTAGACCTCGACCAAATTTTGACCGCAGACACCCCAAACAGTATACCGCCATTGCTGAGCCAATTGACCAGCTGTAAGAAAAGGCTCAAAGCTACTGGTTATGTCACCCCTATCCCAGCTATAACCCCTGAAAACCCTTCTCAATAGGTCGATCCAAATAAATCTTGTACATATCATTCCGGCATGAAAGGGCATACCATTGATGAATGCCGCTCTCTGAAAGACAAGATCCAGACTTTGATTGATAACAAGATCATTGTGTCAAAGGAGTCTACTTCGAATGTCGCAACAACCCTCTTTCGGACCATAAAGGTAGAAGTGTTCACATGATTGAAAAAGAGGATGATTGGGACCCCAAGAGATCAATCGGTTTGATCATAGAAGGCGATAAACCAAAGAAGCCAATAGTCACCCTCAATCCAATCGTAGTCCAGATTTATCTTTCTGGGGATGCCGAGGTAAACATGTCCATACCACTTGCGTTTGAAGCACCATCATCGACAAATATGCCAGCACCGATTGAGGTCGAGTTTGGGTCTCCAGCAAATGCACCTGTACCATTTGAAGTTGTTGTGTTACCTTCCAAAGTACATGCTCCTTCGGAGTAAAGGTGCCCGTGACGATTCCGGTAGCAATGTCGGCTGTAACACCATTCCATACAAATGTCATACCTTGGTATTACACAGCTGAGGCGAGAAGGAAAGGGAAAGCCAAGTTCGGGGAAACGATTGTGGCATAGGGTATGACAAGAACTGGAAGGGTTTATACTCTGGAGCATTTAGCTGAGTCGATTAAGCAGGCCTCTGGTCGGCCGACCATCACTGAAACTGGGCCCGATGATATTTGGAGAAAGATACAAGCCAAGAAATACTCAGTCATTGATCAGCTGAACAAAACATCGGCACAAATTTCTATCCTAGCTTTGCTGCAAAGTTCCGATGCACATAAGAATGCCTTGTTGAAGGTGCTGAGTGAGGCATATATACCAAGCAACATCATCGGAGGAGAAATGACAAACATGGTAGGGCAAGTATTGGAAAGTCATAAGATCACTTTTTATGAAGATGAGCTGCCACCAGAAGGATTGAGTCATAACAAAGCGTTGCACATCACTGTGCAATGCAAAGATTATTTTATCACTGGGATCCTGATTAATGGAGGGTCTGGCCTCAATATTTATCCGTTGGTAACACTTAGAACATTGGGGAAGGGTCTGCATGAGATTAAGGACGGGGCCATCAACGTCAAAGCTTTCGACGTCTCCCAAAGGTCCACTATTGGAGAAATTAGTTTGTGCTTGCAAATGGGGCCTACTTGGTTCGATATCAATTTACAAGTAATAGATGTGTTGGCATCTTACAACTTGTTGTTGGGATAGCCGTGGATTCATGCCGCTGGGGTTGTAGCATCAACCCTATATCAGGAGGTGAAGTTTGAGTGGAATCACCAAGAGGTGATCATTCACGGTAAAGGTAGCAATCCCATATACAGTCGCCAAACCATCCCAGCGATCGGAGGAAGAAGAAAGATAGGCGGGTAAACCTATCACCACATCGAGCGAGTCAACGCCGTTGACAAAGACAAATGGTGGTACAACAAAATTGAAAGCATATTGAACTGGAGCGGATATGAACCTGGCAAGGGACTTGGCAAGAACCTCCAAGGAATCGCCAAGCCTATCAAACTGAAGAAACATGGCACCACCTTTGGTCTGGGATATGAGTACACTTGGGAAGAATTCAATAATTGGTCGCCACCACGGCACGGTCTATACTACCCGCTGTAGCAGCCAATACCACATTTGGAGTAGACTTTCCAGCCAGCCGATGTTATCTATGGGTCGGAAGAAGAGGAAGTAGTGGCAGTAGTGAGGAATTTGTTCCTAGAAGATGATAACATGGATTGTTGTGTCATCTTCGAGGAGAAGGGGGAGGAAGGCCCTTCCATACAGGTCGTAAGCCGAGGAGCATACCTCAAAAATTGGACCATCAGAACTACTAGAGCCCGGAAAACCTCGGGGTAGCAAGGCTGAACAAAGCATCATGCACTATCTTTTATTTTTACTAGTTGATTTTCCTTTTGCATTTTGAATTTTCGCAATAAGATCTTCCAATGTTCAAAACAGTTATGAAATTTATCAAAGCATTTCCGTTTTCTTACAAATCTTACTCTTATTATTTTCTCTCATTACTTTATTTATGTAGCATTACTATTACCTATCTCGATGAACCGATGGTTGTGACATGCAACGAGAAAATGCAACAAACGGACATAGATTCACAGAAAGATGATATACCAGAAGAGATTGTTAAAGAAGTCGAGAACTTTGAGAATAGGCCGAAGTGCAACCTGGACGAGACTAAGATTGTTAACCTGGGAGATGCAAAAAATGTCAAAGAAACACGAATCAGCGTTCACTTATCACCGTTAGAAAAGGATGGGTACATAGAATTTCTAAGAGAATAGGAGGACATATTCGCCTGGTCATATGATGGCATGACTGGTTTGAGCACATCTATTGTGGCCCACAAACTGCCAACTGATCCGACATGTCCACCGGTAAAGCAGGAGCTTTGAATGTTCAAGCCTGATATGAGTCTGAAGATCAAAAAAGTAGTCACTAAGCAGGTCAAATCTAAGGTTCTCAGGGTAGTAGAATATTCGACATGGTTAGCCAATATTGTGTCGGTGCCGAAGAAGGATGGGAAGGTCAGAGTCTGTGTCGACTACCGTAATCTCAATCGAGCCAGTCCGAAGGACAACTTCCCCTTGCCGAACATACACATCCTGATTGACAATTGCGCCAAGCACGTGTTGTAATCATTTGTAGATTGTTTCGCTGGTTATCATCAAATCTGGATGGATGAAGAAGATGCTGAGAAAACGGCTTTCATTACGCCGTGTGGAATATACTGCTACAAAATGATGTCGTTTGGGTTAAAAAATGCAGGGACGACCTACATGAGGGCCATGACCACAATTTTCCACGATATGATACACAAGGAGATCGAAGTATATGTAGACAATGTTATCATCAAGACCAAGAAAGCCACTGATCACATGGAAGATTTGAGGAAGTTCTTCAATAGACTGAGAAGGTACAACCTAAAACTGATTCCCACGAAGTGCGCATTTGGGGTTCCTGCCAGAAAACTACTTGGGTTCATTGTAAGTCGCCGAGGAATAGAACTGGATCCATCAAAGGTCAAAGTTATTCAAGAACTGCCACCGCCAAAGAATAAGAAGGACGTAATGAGTTTCTTGGGGAGACTTAAATTTATCAGCCGGTTCATAGAACAATCTACAGTTATCGGTGAGCCAATCTTTAAGATAATGAATAAGGATGCCGCTACCAAATGTACCGATGACTGCCAAAAGGCCTTCGACGAATCAAGGAGTACCTGCCAACCCCACCGATTTTGATCCCGCCCGAGCCAGGTAGACCTCTATTGCTCTACCTTGCAGTACTGGATGGAGCGTTCGGTTATGTTCTGGGGTAGCATGATGAAATGGGGAGGAAGGAGTAGGCCATCTATTACCTAAGTAAGAAATTCACCCCATACGAGGCTCGGTATTCTCTGTTAGAGCGCACCTATTGTGCTTTGACTTGGGTAGCTCAGAAGTTGAGGCACTACTTCTATGCCTATACTACATATCTCATATCAAGGATGGATCCCTTGAAGTACATCTTTCAGAAGCCCATGCCCACTGGCAAGCTGGCCAAGTGGAAAATCCTGTTAAGTGAATTTGACATTGTCTACGTGACTCAGAAAGCAATCAAAGGACAGGCACTAGCAGATCACCTTGCTAAAAATCCCGTGGACTGAGAATACAAACCTTAAAAACATATTTTCCTGATGAAGAGGTATCATTCATAGGAGAAGATATTGCAGAATCCTATGACAGTTGGAGAAAGTTTTTCGATGGAGCAGCAAATTTCAAAGGAGTTGGCATAGGAGCGGTCCTAGTATTAGAAACCGGTCAGCATTATCCAGTGCCAAACTTAGGTTCCCCTGCACCAACAATATGGTCGAGTATGAAGCCTGTATCTTAGGGCTCAAGATGGCCATTGACATGAACATTCAAGAGTTGCTAGTAATTGGAGATTCGGACTTGCTTATACATCAGGTCCGAGAAGAATGGGCAACCAAGAACTCCAAGATACTCCCTTATCTGCATCATGTGCAGGAGTTGAGAAAGAGGTTCATAGAGATAGAATTCCAGCATGTTCCCAGGGCCCAGAATGAATTCGCTAATGCACTGGCTACCCTATCATCCATGATACAGCATCCAGACAAGAATTTCATTGATCCCATTCCGGTAAAGATCCATGATCATCCAGCTTACTGTGCTCATGTCGAAAATTAAGCAGACGGAAAGCCGTGGTTTCATGATATCAAGGAATACTTGGCAAAAGGAGAATACCCAGAACTCGCAAATGCTCCTCAGAAGCGCACGCTTTGGAGGTTATCCAACAATTTCTTTCACAGCAAAGGAATCCTGTATAGGAGGACTCCTAATTTGGGATTACTAAGGTGTGTCGACGCAAAGGAAGCATCCAGGCTATTAGAGGAAATTTATGAAGGGACCTACGGTCCACATATGAATGGTTTTGTCTTAGGAAAGAAAGTACTCTGAGCTGGTTACTTTTGATGACAATGGAAACAGACTGCATCCAGTATGTCCAAAAGTGCCACCGCTACCAGATACACGCAGACATGATAAAGGTGCCTCCAAATGAGCTTAATGCAACAAGCTCGTCGTGGTCGTTCACCGCCTGGGGAATGGATGTTATCGGACCAATCGAACCTACCGCATCAAACGGGCATAGGTTTATCCTAGTAGCAATTGATTATTTCACCAAATGGGTTGAAGCAGCATCTTACAGAGTAGTGACTAAGAAAGTCGTGGCATATTTCGTCCACGACCGTATCGTTTGCCGGTTCGGGATCCCGGAGTCAATTGTCACTGATAATGGCTCCAACCTCACTAGTGACCTGATGAAAGCCATGTGTGAAACCTTCAAGATCAAACACAAGAATTCTACAGCCTACAGACCTCAGATGAACGGAGTCATAGAAGCCGACAATAAGAATATCAAGAAGATATTGAGGAAAATTATAGAGAAGCATAAACAGTGGCACGATAAGTTATCATTTTCTTTATTGGGGTATCGTACCACAGTCTGCACATCAATTGGGGCAACCCCTTATATGCTGGTTTACGGTACAGAGGCAGTCATTCCCACCGAGGTGGAAATTCCTTCCTTGAGGATCATACAGGAAGCAGAGCTTAGCAACGCAGAATAGGTGAAAAGTCGTTACGAGCATCTAGCTCTTATAGACGGAAAGAGAATGAATGCAGTTTACCACGGTCAGCTCTATCAGAACAGAATGTCCAGAGCCTTCAACAAAAGAGTCAAGCCGAGATAATTCACACCGGGGTAGTTGGGAAATTCTCTCCCAACAGGCAGGGTTAGTACATGATTCATCGGGTTCTGACAGGAGGAGACCTCATACTTGCAGAAATGGACAGGGGAGTTTGGCCAAAGCCGATCAATTCAGACGTAGTCAAGCGATACTATGTGTAACTTTTATGCTTTCCTTATATGATGTAATTTGAACTACGCCTAACCTGATTCCCATTTAAGAGGGGATACGTAGGCAGCCCTATGGGTTCGGTCACAATTCAATAAAATTTTCATTCCCCGCCCCCCTGCAATTGGAAACTGGGGCAGAATTTTGAGAAGGACCCTCAAAATTCCGAAGTAATTTTAGCCAGTCACCGCAAAGCAGCCGTCAGAAATAGCAGCCCAGTAAACTGGGGCATAATTTTGAGGAGGACCCTCAAAATTCTAGAGCAAGAAAAGCTGCAATGTATTGAACCACGTTGCAGTCATTGGTTCATCTAAAGAAAACTATTCTCGACCATGTATTTATGTCATATTTTTATGAAATCATGCATGTTTACTACTGAAATTGCTTTGTTTAGCAATGCTACCCCAATGATACATACAATATCATTAGATCAAAGCTGAGCATGTCAAGTAGAGTCAGCGGGGATACGAACTAACCTCCCCTCTTTTTACAAAACTCACGATTTTTCTTTGGATGCAGGCACTTGGATTGCGTAATCATCAAACATATCATACACTCACGAGACGAACATTGTTCAGGAATACAACTCTCACAACCGTTGCACTTACCCACATTTGCTATCCATACACACCAATGACATTCCATGTGTCACAATGTCCCCAGCAGTCACAATATCGCAACCTGATATCAGCTAAGAAAGCTCTATTACCACTTGCCATTTTATTTCTTACATAAGGCTACCCTTATGCCTTCCGAGACTAAACGTTGTCTCCATCTGCATTTTTTACATTGCATAAGGCTACCATTCTGCCTTCCGAGGTTAAGCTCTACCTCCATCTGTATTTCCTGCATTGGATAAGGCTACCATTTTGCCTTCCGAGGTTAAGCTCTACATCCATCTATATTTTCTATATTGCATAAGGCTACCATTCTGCCTTCCGAGGTTAAGCTCTACCTCCATCCTCATGGCTGAAAGATCACCGCTTTATTTACATCTTGCATGGCTGAAAGACCGCCACTTCATTTATATCCTACATGGCTAAAATATCGCCACTTTATTTACATCTTGCATGGCTGAAATATTGCCACTTTATTTACATCTTGCATCGGCTAAAAGATCGCCACTTCAGTTACATTCTGCATCGGCTGAAAGATCGACACCTTCTGCATCTCATGGGCTGAAATATCGCCACTTTATTTACATCTTGCATCGGCTGAAAGATCGCCACTTCATTTACATCTTGCATCGGCTGAAAGATCTCCACCTTCTGCATCTCATAGCCTAAAAGATCGCCAATCTATCCAAAGGCGTCATTGTTCGGAGGCACCATTTTCATAGCCCGAGAATGCCATGCCATGGCCTGAGGACCCCTTTTTTCTTTTGCATATCATTACTCAAAGGCGTCATAGTTTGGAGGCATCATTCTCATAGCCCGAGAACATCATTTCATGGCCTGTGAATCCCTTATCATACGCTTCATGGCCCAGGACGTCATGGTCTGAGGACGTCATCCTAACCATCCAAAGACAATATTCATGGTCCGACAGGAACTTGCATTATGTTTAAATTTCCGCACAATATACACTTGTATTGCTTATTTGCAAGTAAACCGGCGAGCAACGGCCGTCTCAGTAGGGGCAATCCCGCTCCAGTTCCCGCAGCCCTGTTAGACTTTAACCATCCATTTCAACCCGAATATCGCATCCGTCTTGAAAAATCTCCATCGGCATATTCCACCGATTGATCCCGAACTACATATGGCCTGATTACTGTAAGACCATGGATATGTAAGTAGCTCAGGAACTAGAGCACGGTCAACCTCTTCAAACCATTTCGTTCGGTCAAAATTGGTCATCATATCTTTACCCAACAACTCTTTCATCCTTCCCGGGTAAAGAGGGGCAGCTGTTGATACCCAATTTTTTTCCTGTATATTTTTATATGTGAAATACTTTCAAAATAGCATATGTATTCATAAGTATTTACAAATATTTTTATTATTTTGTTCCTTAATTTCAAAGGTTTTTAAAATCAATTTTATTTTCTTATTTTTTTAAGAAAAATCCAATAAGTGTCCAAAATTATTATTTTTAGTGATACACTTGTTGAATTCTCATATTTATGCTAAACTACAGCCCAAATAATTTTTGCATGTATTTACAAATTTATTTAGTATTTTTAAAGCTCAACTACACTTAATTGCAATATTAGCCTCATTTATGATTTGATTACATTTATATTTATAAAAATTAAGTCCAGTATTTTTAAATTGATAATTATATGTTATAAATCATTTTAGTACTTTCAATTTAATCCCATATTTTAATTTGCTATTTTTTATAAAATAAATGGGGAAAAGTGGCTATTTAAAATCTAGCGAGATTTCATTTTAATTTCAACCCCCCCCCCGGATCTCTCAAACACTCTCAAACCTTCTCAAACCCTAGCCGTCTCCCACCACTTCCACCCTAAAACCACCGAAATCCTACACCAGCCTCCTACGGCTCCTACACGCCTGGATTTTGAAGATTCAAGGCCTGACCACAATGAAGTTTGGTCCAGGATTCGTCTAATTCAAGTTTTATTGCCATCTCTGGCTTTGCTCCGGCGTACTATGGTTGTTCGAGCCTGACCTCGACCTCTCCTGCTTAGATCGGTGACTTTTTCAAGCCTTTCTCACTACTGGGGCTCTTCTGAAACACTAACCCTTCGAGGTTTTCCGATTCCTTTAGATCCGTTGTGTATCTATGCTTTCCCTAAGCTTTTAAACGATTTTTTGGCTTTTCTTTCAAAAACTACTTTCAAAACCATTTCTTTTCCGATATAGGGTTTTCTGAAAATTATTTAAATGTTTCTCTGATTTTCTTTTTCTTTTTGTGTATCTGCCTCTACTGAGTTCTTGTATTTTCTTCTACCATATTCTTGTATGCTTCTTCTACGGTGTTCTCCTATACTGTGTTCTTGTGTGTTTCTCCTACCGTATCTTCCTTTAGTATGTTTTTAAGTGTTTCTTATTAAGTTCTGTCTACTGAGCTCTGTTTAAGTTTCTTCTAAAACTTCTTAGCATGCTTATTCTATTGTTCTTATCAATTTTTTCCATTATGTTTCGTATTAGCTTCTCCTACTCTATTTTCTTTGAGCTCTTCTGTTGTATTCTGCATGTTACTTTTCTATCATGTTTTCTCATGAGTTTTATTGCTGAAAGGAATATGTTAGAAGTTTCAGTTCTTTTGGGGGACCTCTGAACCTGTTTCGAATTTTATTACTTTCCCTCTCATCTCTGCACTCGATTAATGGCGGAAACCCTAGAATTTTGGGGTTCTTCCAAGTTTGGCTATGTGATTTTCTCGAACTAAGGTTTTATTTCAAAACCCCCAACTCTTTCAAGCTAATTGATTTTCCTTCCTTTTTTGCTGATTTTCCTCATGACTCGACTTAATTTTAAAACCCTTCTTAGCTTTTATGACTTGGTTCATTCATGGATCAGTAATTACAAGATCCCTGACCATTGATTTACTGGCTACTAATTGATTTTCCTACCATATTTGTACAACTGTGTACTTCAAAATCCTATCCTTAAATAACCTTTTATGTCTTTGCCCCTAATTGCATGCTTTGCACAAAGTGCTTATTCAATTTCTTTCCTTAAATCGTTTTTACCCGTTTGAATCTGAATTCCCTAATTAAGGAAAGTCTTGTGTAATTGATTCTTAATTGACAATCAGTTCCTTAACTGTTTTCTTACCTTATTTCTGCCTGATTTTCACATTATAAATGCACAACTCTTTCACAAACTCATCATCAATTCACAGTCTTTCTGAACACACACTTATACACAATAGTATCTTCTCTTCTTGTCTACACTGTGGCCTGTCTACAAGACCTACTGCTTTCCTCAATTTGTCTCTTTAGAGCTGGTATGTCCGGATTTAATTTTTAACACCGCAACAATGTGTATTTACTGCTTTGTATCCATGTCTACTTGTTGTTTCTGTATATATCAACACTTAAAATGGCATGTTGATTTCCTTCTGTTTGTTTTGTTATGAATCTAATTCCCCTATACCCCTATGTGTACTGATTTAAGTTGTTTCCCTTTTCCATTTCCCCTTTCAGCATTCTATTTCTGCACTTGCACTCTCTCTTAGTCTCAAAGTTTTTCCCCCCCCTCTTGTGAGCCTTACCTTGGGACCTTGAGTTCCCTCTGAACTTGAACACTTGAGGGCTGGCCCTTTCACACTACACTATGTCTTAATCTGGTGATACATTTGGGTATAAGCACTGCCCGGAGTTCATATGAGACTCTTAGGGAACTTTGACACATACAAATGGGAGAAAGGCTTTGGAACATGATCTCTTAGAGTTGGTTTACTTCATATTTCAGACAGGAAGTCTGAATCAGGCTCTCCTTGGTTGTACTTTTTAATTTCTGATGTATTTTCTTTACTTTACTTTATTCTGGGTCATAATAATTTTGTAATAAACTCTGGGGGATGGCTAGTGAAAAAAGGAGGGATAACTATGTATGCAAAGGGGTAGACATCCTGCCTATAGGTTTTTAAATTTTTGCATTCTCTCATATAGACATCCTGCCTATAGATTTCTAAATTTCTGCATTCTCTCATACAGACATCCTGCCTATAGGTTTCTAAATTTCTGCATTCTCTTGTATAGGTATCCTACCTATAGGATTCTAAATTTCTACACTCTCTCGTATAAGTATCCTGCCTATAGGTTTCTAAATTTTTGCATTCTCTCATCTAGATACCATGTCCACAATTACCCGAAATCTGAATTATGCATATACATATAGAAAATATGCATATAAGTCTTTTTGAATCTTGCATATCCATTCTTTATTAAGCAATCATGTTCATAGGTCTTAAATAACCAACTGCAATTAGATATCATGTTCATAGGCTTTAAACGAAATCAGCATCTAGATGTCATGCCTATAGGATTTCTGCATTTTTTACTATGTTTATAAAAGTGTCCAAAATCGACAACACATAGAAAGCATGCCTATAGGAGCTTTAATCGAATCTGAACCACCTCACTCGCTTATAAGTCTAAAACCAGTAACAGTGATGCATGCTCTTTTGCTAAAACTCGCCTACCTTTAATAACAGACGATTTTTTCTTAAATCAGCATGTATTCATGTTTACTTCATTGTTTCTAGAATCAGTAGATATTATGCCTATAGGGTCTTTGTCTAACGCTTAGGCAAGCCATAGGGTGAAAGTTTATAAGCTGAATCAGATTTTATATGCTACAACCAGCAGGCAGGCCTGATTCGGGCTTCTTATCTGAACTATGTAATAAATCAGTCTGCCTCAACCCTTTTAAGTTTTTATCAGACACTAAATAGTACATGTGAATCATGCTACATTATATGCTTTCTTTGGTTTAAAGGAGGTTTGTTTGAGCCCTTTTTATTTGTTTATATGCTTCCCCAAACTTGCTATATGTGTTTTGTTTGTCGCCTTAGTATTTTACCTTTTGAAACCACAAATAAGCCCAATACCTCCTCCCTTTATGATTAGTAGTCCCAAGTGCCTCCGGGGCTGATAGGATTGGGGCGGGTAATAGCATGCAATAAGTAAACGAGGCCATTTCATGCTTTAATACCTTAACGGGGTGGGAAATGGTAGATATGGATATGATGACCATGCGATAACATCACGTGTAGCCCCTTACTGAGGACTGATTATCAGATGTTGTGTGGGGTGATCCATATTATCAATAAACCTAGGACCCCTCCCCCCTTCCCTTTGTTTTCTTTGTTTCTTTTAAATCTTTTTAAACCATTTCTTTTAAGGAAATCAACTCTTTTTAGTTCCTTTTTCTTATTTTTGTTTATTTGTAACCATTACGTGAAAATCCCCTCTTATTTGAAACTTTTATTTGCCTATGTGTTATTAGCACTTAAGTTACAATAATAGTTTAGCCGGGAACCACACTAGTGGATACTAAGGGGTGCCTAACACCTTCCCTTGAGATAATTTCAAGCCCTTACCCAATCTCTGGTTACTCAAAAAAAACCCCTCCTAGTGTCCTAATGCACTTTAATCATTAGGTGGTGACTCTTTAATTCAAAACCCAATTCCCGAAAGGGAACGAGTTGTCCTCCCAAATGTCATAAACCCGATTTCGCGAGAAAAGGGGGGCGCGATAACTACAATAAAGTCTGGTAAGAAATATGTGTTTGAAATGTTACCTGCTTTTTCTCCGGCTTATACTACACAAGTATAAGCAGGATTGAAACACATGCCATAGTAAACGAGAAGTTTAGTAATCAAGATAGTTTTATTATATGGCATGACCGATTGGATCATCCTGGTTCTAATATGATGCGTAAAATAATTGAGAATTCACATGGACATTCAATGAAGAACCAGAAGATTCTTCAATTTAAGAAATTCTCTTATGCTGCATGTTCTCAAGGTAAATGAATTATTAGACCATCAACGATTAAAGTTAGGATGGAATACCCTACATTTTTGGAATGTATACAGGGTGATATATGTGGGATCATTCAACCTCCATGTGGGCTATTCAAATATTTTATAGTTTTGATAGATGCATCTATAAGATGGTCACATCTGTGCTTATTATCAACTCGTAATATGGCATTTGCGAGATTGTCGGCTCAAATAATAAAGCTAAGAGCATAATTTCCAGATTATGCAATTAACACAATTCATCTTGATAATACTGGTGAGTTTACATCTCAGGCCTTCAGATTATTATATATTAACTGGGATAATAATTGAGCATCCAGATGCTCAAGTTCACGCACAAAATGATCTAGCGGAATCATTGATCAAGCATCTCCAATTAATTGCTAGACCAATACTTATGAGAACAAAACCTCTCATTTCAGTATAGGGTCATGCTATTTTGCATGCAGCAGCAATTGTGCGGATTGTCAAGACCCAAATCGATGGGCCACGACGGACACCCAGTACCTTACTCAACTGAGTACCAACATAACGTATTTTTTTATGTCATACTATCTTAGATAACTGAGTCGGAAGGCTGTCGTGAGATAAGTAGAATACTGTCATGCCCCAAACCTTAGGAGGCGTGCCTGGCACACGGTGCCAAACTGTACCAAGCTAACCACTCTGAAACTCATTCATTCCTTTTGTAACTATCATGGGCCAACATGGCCACAACTCGTAATGTACAATTGTAAGTGGGCAAATGTTATATCAATGAACCATCGTTCATAAAACTTGAGTATATATGGGCCGTCAAGGCCTCTGACATACTGTACATAATAAAATTGTGTCTATAAAGCCTTTAAGATTAATTGACATAAAATGGGACAAGGTACCGACCTACCCATAAGTCTGAAGTAAAAACTCTGATGCGACGGCTCATAGATTCGGCTGCACTCTGAATGAGGTGGAATCCTACTGATCCTTCGCTGAATGCTAACCTCATCTAGCATGAGGATTCATCAAATTGATTACTTATGCCTGAGTCGATTCTTCTCTTTAATGAAGCACCAGTTTTGAGTCGTTCAAATTATGATGATAACCAAGACAATGAAACATTTGTTATAAAAATCACTTTAAGAAATCAGAGACTGAGAGCCCAAGCTGGAGATTATAATGACAAAGAAAATCAATTTAAAGTCTTACTGCATCAAATAGCATACAAACTAAAGATTGAAAACGTTCTTCTCTTTACAGCAAAATGTGACTCCTTTTTAGAGATATAACTCAGATAGTATAAAAGTTAAACACTGATAACTTAATTTTCTTTTCAGTAAATGTGTTCCCTTTTTTAAAAAAATGTAACTCAGCTCACAAACTTCAGAAATGTTCAAACTTTTAAGCACATTGAGCATGCTCATCTAATTATAAACTAACCTCCTGTAATCCGGAATTCCACTCTCTGTACTCATGCCACCTCCCATCAATACAACAAGCTTGGTACTCCTATCAAAGAATTCATACAAATTGTCCACATCTTTCATGCTAGAGGGGTCCAAATAAGGAACCATCTTCTTGTGGCTCAAAAATTTCGAAGGCGCATTGTCTTTACAATCTGATGAGATCTTTGGAAATGTTGTTCTTGTTGTTGTTTGCAAAAACTTAACATAACCCTCAAATGGAATGGACTTTTTAACTCCACTAAATCATTTTCCCATTGGGATATTCAAATGATTAGCTTCCAAATCTAAGGCCAGCAAATCTCTTTTATTCTTTAAGCCAGAAAAAAAAGGTCGGCAACAAAGTCGCAGGGACATGGACATGGCCATTTGGTACTGTAGTTTCTCCAAATTTTGATTTTAAATCTGCTCTTTTTAACTCCCTTTTTCTTCTCAACATCAAAACTAACTTGCCTATCCATTACTATCCTAATACTTTTCTGATTTTCCATCACCCCATTTCAAAAATTCTGTTATTTTTCCATTCTTGCACTTAAGAACCTAATTTCAGAATTGCCACCTCTCTATCAAAGACAATACTAACTTCTTTCCACTTTCAAATTGCAGTGAATCTTGAAGATTTTCCTTTTTCTTCTTTACCAGGTCTAAGCTAAGCAAAAAGATCACTTTTTCCCATTTCTAGCTCAAAACACTTGAAACATCATTTTTATGAAAATTTCCAATTCAGAGACTAAAATCCACAACCCCACAAACTCCAAGTTAAGCTTCTATATTTGTAAGATGTTCAGAGCTTAGCAAGAAAGGAATTTCAAAGGTCCAAAACGAAAGGCACTTGAATTGTAATGGGGTGGCGCTCACTTGGAAATTGGAAGGGTAGAAATTTATTTGACCAATAAAATAAAATAAAACTCTAATGATAGTAACTTCCTAGAACCCAACAGAAGCTTATAAGAGATATAAATAAAAGTTTATCATAATATGTCTAACTTCATCCTCAATTGTAAGAGTCACAATTTGGACGTGGCCTTGCTGCCACGTGGTATTTTGGTCTTTATTAATAAATAATTAACCAATTACTCACATAATTAGGAATTATCTCAACTTACTTAAAATACTACTCACTTTTAATACACTTTATATATTATACTATAATATTTTTTACTAAATGTAACGACCCAACCGGTCGTTTTGAGCTTTTGTACTTTGATCGCCAGTTCTCGGGCATGACTTTCCCCATATGATGTATTATGACTGATGTAGATCGATGGTTTTGGTTTTCAGGAAAATCGGAAGGAATTTGAAAGAACAGTCTCAGATGAAAGCTTTGAATTTGAAAGGTTTGATCAAGAGTTGAATTGTTTGTATATAATCTCGGATCGGAATTTTTATGATTTTGTTAACTCTGTTAGGTGATTTATTACTTAGGAGCACGATCAAAATGCATTTTGGAAGTCCGTGGAAGGATTTGGCTCGAATTGGCAAAGTTAGTATTTTGGCGAATTCCGGTTGATAGGTGAGATTTTGATCCGAGGGTCGGAATGGAATTTCAATAGTTGTTGTAGATTCATTATGTCATTTTTAATGTGTGTACAAAATTTCAGGTTATTCGGACATCGTTTGGTCGGGTTTTTGATCGAAAGTGTATTTCGAAAGTTTTTGGAAACTTAGGCTTGAATTCGATGAGTTTTGGGTAATTTGATGTTGTTTGAGGTGTTTTGATGATTAGAACATGTTTGAATGATGTTATGAATTATGTTGTCATGTTTAGTCAGGGTCCCATGAGGCGAGGATAAGTTTTGGAAGATTTTTGTCGTTTTGAGCATAAGCATGTAATGATCCAAAGGTCCATTTTTAGTTCTAGAGATCGAAATTTGATTTTGAGACTTCCAGAATTTTGATAATGAATTACAGGAGTGATCTGGAAAGTTTGATCTAATTTCATCAAGTCGCGATTGGGTTTTTGACGCGAATCATGAGTTAATTGTTTAACGAGCGAAATGGATATTGCACTGAGAAAACGAGCTCCGAATTGAGTTTCGATTGAAGGACTATGTTCGTATTATTATTTGTGACTCATAGGAACAAGAATCATCGAATTCCGAGTTTGTATGGTGGAGTTAGAGCCTTTTTAGTGAAAATAAATATTGTTGGTGCAGCAGGATCTGGTGCGCACCTTTAGCGACCCGATTTGTCACTTTTAGCGACGGGAATGGCTCTTTTAGCGACCAGAATAGGTTTATTAAAGCTGTTGCATTTTTCTGCTCATTTTGACCTTTTTTGGTGAAAGAACACGGCTTGGGGCGATTTTTGAGCAAGAAATCATGGAAAATCTTGAGGTAAGTCACTTGTGATCATTTCTACTCCATAATATTGAATTATCATCGAATAATCCGACTAGATTACATGTTTTTAAGGTGTAAATTGGGGATTTGGACCTAGGGATTTGAAAATAAGATTTGAAGATTTGGAGGCCGAATTGTTATCGGAATTTAGTAATTTTGGTATGGTTGGACTCATGGTTGAATGGGTTGTCGGATTTTGTGAGTTTCGTCGAATTCCGAAGTGTGGGTCCGGGGACCGGATTTGAGCAATTTCGGGATTTTGATGTTAAATTGGATATTTTCGAGTGGGTTTCGCTCCCTTAGCATATTTTAATGATTATGTACTGATTGTAGCTAGATTTGGAGCATCCGGAGGTCGATTCGTGCGGGCGAGGCATCGCGGGCTAGATTTTGGACCGGATCGAGGTAAGTAATGATTGTAAATATTGTCCTGAGGGTTTGAAACCCCGGATTATACGTCGTTGTGTTACTTTGAGGTGACTTGCACGCTGGATGACGAGCGTGGGGTAGAGCACCGCTGGGGATTATGACCTAGTCCATCCCGAACAAATATTTTAATGCGTATTTGATAGTTAATTGTTTGACATTAGTATATTTTTGGGTTGTATGCTATGTTTGGGCCATGTGCCGACTTGTTGAGACACTTAGGGGCATTTTTACTATCTTTCCTCACTCTATTTGTTTGAAAGCATATTCTCAGTCATGTTTTACCTGTTTACTGCTCAAATCTATCTTTATCACTATATTCTTAAAATGTAAAAATTGTTTTGGGCTGAGTTCCCTATTTTACATAGATAGACCGAGGGTCAGATTGTGAGATTGATGACTGAGATAGACGGAGAGTCTGATGGTAAGGTTAATGACTGAGTGAGGCCGAGGGCCTAGTTGTGAGGATTATATATTTATGGATCGGGCTGCACGCCGCATCAATGTATATATATATACGGATCGGGCTGCACGCTGTAACAATGTATATATATATGTATATGGATCGGGCTGCACGCCGCAGCGATACTTATATGGATCGGGCTGCGCGCCGCAGCAATATAGCACTTGGGTTGTAGGAGCCCCTCCAGAGTCTGCACACCCCCAGTGAGCGTAGTCGACTATTTATATGGATCGGGTTGTGCGCCACAGCGATGCATGGATCAGGCTGCACGCCGCAGCGGTTACTTTGATTTTAGTTATTGTGAGAGATATACGGATCAGGCTGCACACCGCAGCGGTTACTATATGATACCAATTGCGCGTGAATGCTGAGTACGAGTACTGATTGGTAAGAGTTGAGTCACGAGTGACAGAGAGGCTAGCCCAAGAGGCGATAGATATATACATGCATATGAGTGATGTTGTTGCCTGAGAGGCCTGTTTATGGACTTATTGATTTCACTCCTCTTTAAAGTGAATTTCTATCGAATATGTTGATTTATCGACTGTTTTCACTCATCTTTATATTGAGCCGCTGTCGGAAAGTTGAACAAATGTTTTAAAACAACTTTTATTTAAACTGGGGTTTATGAGATGTTCAGAAATTAATCAGTAATTTAGCATTGGTTATTTCCACTGAGAATTTTAAGTTATGAAGTGTTTATGATTATTGTTTTGCCCGAGGGGCTGTTTTATAAATTATGTTTTGCCCGAGGGGCCGATTATGGCTTTAATCTCTATTATTATCTTAAATGGTATTGAACCCCTACCGAAATTGCTGGAAAGTATTTCAAAATGATTTTTACTAAAAGCTGGATTTTAAAAGGGAAGATTGACTCGTATTATGATTTGAAGGCCTGTTGTGTTTATTGAGCCTAATGTGAATGTGGATTCATTGTTTCCTACTCCTCAGCCTTTATTTACTCTTATTACTTACTGGATTGGAGTACTCACATTAATCCCTGCACCTAGTGTGCAGATTCAGGTATATCGGAACCCGGTAGCGGGTGTTGATAGCTCAGCCGCGGAGTCATCAGAGTTAGCAAGGTGGCTGCATGACGTTCACAGCACCGATTCCTTCCCCTCATTGTTGTTACCGTATTTAGTACATTTTTAGACTTTTATTATATTCAGACCTTGATAGTTGCTCATGACTAGTGACACTCCGATGTCGGGCTGGTATTTTATTCCGCATTATTATTCCAGGATTTTATTATGAAACATTGTTTAATTTAAAGACTTAAAAATGACTCTTAATGCTTAAAGGGTTAAGGTGAGTGTTGTGTCGGCTGACCTTGTCTTCACGAGAGGCGCCATCATGACCGGGCCGGTTTGGGATTGTGATAAGTTGGTATCACAACCTAGGTTACATAGGTCTTACGAGTCATGAGCAGGTTTAGTAGAGTCTTGCGGATCGGTACAGAGACGTCTGTATTTATCCTCGAGAGGCTGCAGAACCTTTAGGAAAACTTCACATTCTTGAATTCTTATCGTGCGTCCTTTGATTCAGCTTGAAATGTAACTCTTTGAATTCCTTCCACGCATTCGTATGCGCGTATGATCGCTCAGTATCAGATGTGACTTGATGGTTTATGATTTCCCGATCGAGAGGCGAGGTGTGATCTTTGTAGGTTGATGTTGGGCCAGCCTGAAGGACTTGAGGCCGGATCTTGCCTATGGCTTGAGCACTGAGGTGCTGATTGTGTGAGCAAGTGTTTTGAACTTATATGTTTGGTATTGTCCCTATTAGTGGGAGTGACGGCTGGTTAGCTACGTGATGAGCATGTTAGTACTGCGAGATGTATCTACGTAACTTGGAAGTGACGAGGAAGGTCTGCGGGATGATAGATGAACTATTAAGTGTATGATTTCCATTGTGATTGGATGTGTAGCTTCGAGTTATGGGCGCGTGGAGAATCTTTTCGTGTCTCCTAGTTGGGAGTGAAGTAAATTTGATATTGCGGTATGAGTTCAGACTCAGGAAGACTAAGTGGATGTGTAATGTGTATGACAGTGGAAGGTATACGAAAATGTTATATGGAAGGCAAAGCAGGTGGGTTATCCCCTACGAAGTGTTCTGGAGTTGTGCGATATTTATGTTGTCTGTTAGAAGATCCCAGTTACAAGTGAAATATATGTGTGAATTTAATTTGGGTCACTTAAGAGTGTGGGTTTAACTGTTACGAGAGTGAATGCGAGATTTGCATACAGCTAAAGTACCCGATGGTCGGTGTTTCAAGAGCTTATGAAGAACTGAGTCTAATCTCATTATGGCATTATGGCAACAATAAAGCGTATGTGTTATGAGTTATGGTACGTGTTTGACCTATGGCTTCGAGCCAAGTGCGGGAGTCCGCTATTGAATAGTTGATTACATGGTTATGTGCTCTAATGGTTCCAGTTTGAGGCGTATTTGTGAATCAGTTATGGCTCGAGTAAAGGAAATTTCAATAAAGGTTATGTTATGCTTTATAGGTGTACGAGAATCGGGGAATGACTTGAGTTATGGTTGGTAAGGAATGCTTGGTGCGTAGGGAAGGAAGTTGCTTGGTTATATTGAAATGAGGTCACATTCCGCAGTGTCGGAGTGCAAATGAAGCACGGGTTGTTCGGTTCGTTTAATCAATCTAACTACAGTTTGAGTAGAGTGTATGCCTGTAGAGAATGGTCCTATTGTGTTCAAAATTTTACATGCAATAATTGGAGGCTTTCAAGTTATACTTATGGATAGAAACTGAGTTTTCCTTGGAAGACATCAAGACTTGTGGTGTTTTCTATATTAATTGTGGGACTATATGTATTAGTATTAGGAGGTAACGGATTTAGATCCGCAGGAAGTTCTTCAGAGCGAAGTATTTCGAATGTGGTGCTTTTGGGAATATTTAAGAGAGTATTCAACGGCTTATGAGTCTTAGACAGTGTAGCTTTATGCTTGGGTTTCGTGTGATAAGCCTAGGTTGAGGAAATTGTGGTGCTATAGCAAGAAGGAATATCAAGTTGAAGATGAATCATAAGGAATTTAGATAGATGGGGTATCTTGATAGTAGACCAAATCTGTATGGTAAGGATATGATTAATTCCTTGTGTGTGTTTGAGGTAATGAGTTCCTATAGCTATTTTGCAACAATGCTCTTGGGTTTTGATGGCTTGCTTAGCTTGGTCTAGTTAGAAGGATTCAGTCCTGGCAGTTGAATTTGTGCAAATGGAATTGGGAGAGTTCTTATTGATTTCTACCGTGGTTGGAGAGGTGCAATTTCTCCGAGTGTGAGAAGCATAGGATATGTAATGATTTTTCTTCTAGATGGGATCAATGGAAGTTCTTCGCTAGATGAGTTACAGTTCAGTTCTGAAAGGAAGTTCATAAAACTCTTAGGCAGCGAGTAGCCTCATATGATTAAGGAAATTGTGCTGCTAATTGGAAATGATTTGACGAGAGTCTATGGTTTAGTAAAAGGGCAATGTTATTAAGTTGATAACACTTCGGTAGTATTGCGGCACCTTTTCTTTAGATCGACTGGTGATATTCGGGTTTGCTTATACGATCTGTTGGTTATAGGCACCTATAGTGCGGTTCTATCGGAGTTTCATAATGGAAGTCGAGCGGAAAGAGTAATTTGGTGTTGCTCGGTGAACGACGTATCGGTCATATCCTATCGGGTGTGCGTGGTGTATGTTATTTGCTTCACCGTGAGTATGATGAATTGCTTTGGTTCCAGGTATCAAATTGTGCGTGGTTGTCGATTTCGAGCATAGTGACTTAAGGTGGTTCCATGTGGAGCAGTGTTTAAATAAGGTCGCGCATTGTAGTGAATATATGTGGAGGTATGACCTTGCAGGTTAGATTTGTGTGTTCTGTTCCTATGATGTGAGACAGGTTCTCAGTCTTGTGTTGTGGTGGTACTAGTGAACTTGAGGTTCAGCTCTTTCATTTGTGTCATTTTCATGATTTGAGTATGTTCGGATTGTTGCGTATTGATGCGTGTATTGTGCAAGTTGTGGTTTAGGTCTGTATGGATGTGTCATGTCACCAGAGTAATGTGTTGGATTAGAGGAGATTGTTGGGGATCATTAATAAATACAAACGGATTCGATTTCAGCATGTTTGATGGGTAAATATCGTGGTTCGGTTCAGAAATTTGCTATGGTCCTTGCCAAAGGAGAAAGTAACCTTATGGATGACTGATCTGAGAGATGGTTATGATTTAGTGCGTGTTTCATTTATCATTGGCAGTAATGGAAATGTTGGAATGAGACTTTAGTTGATAAGAGGTTTCTACCGGCATTCGGGTGTTGTGTGCAGCTACTGTGAATGGAAGTTATCGCTATATATGTTTGAGTTACGTGGTATATCGGATAACTGCACTTGAGGTTGCAGGCATGGGTTACTACAGCTAATTCGGGTTTATTCAAAGTATAGGTGTGAGGTTCTGATCGTATTGAGGATTTTAGAAGCAGAAATGTGGTTCTATGGTTTATGGACTAGGATGGATTGTGAAATTTCAGTTATATTGTGTTATCGAACCTATATGAGGTAGGGTAACGTGGGATCACCCCCGGGTATATGCATGGTAAAGTTATTCAGCAATTGGTTGGCTTCTGGAACAACTCTGGGCACGTTCGAGGACGAACGTGTGTTTAAAATGGGGGAGGATGTAACGACTCGACCGATCATTTTGAGCTTTTGTACTTTGATCGCCAGTTCTCGGTTATGACTTGCCTCGTATGATGTATTGTTACTGATGTAGATTGATGGTTTTGATTTTCAGGAAAATCGGAAGGAATTTGAAAGAACAGTCTCAGATGAAAGGTTTGAATTTGAAAGGTTTGACAAAGAGTTGACTTGTTATCTCGGATCGGAATATTTATGATTTGGTTAACTCCGTTAGGTGATTTATGACTTAGGAGCATGATCGAAATGCATTTTGGAAGTCCGTGGAAGGATTTGGCTCGAATTGGCAAAGTTAGTATTTTGGCAAATTCCGGTTGATAGGTGAGATTTTGATCCGAGGGTCGGAATGGAATTCCGATAGTTGTTGTAGCTTCGTTATGTCATTTGTGATGTGTGTGCAAAATTTCAGGTTATTCGGACATCGTTTGGTCGGGTTTTTGATCGAAAGTGTATTTCGAAAGTTTTTGGAAACTTAGGCTTGAATTCGATGAGTTTTGGGTAATTTAATGTTGTTTGAGGTGTTTTCATGATTGGAACAGGTTTGAATGATGTTATGAATTATGTTGGCATGTTTGGTCGGGGTCCCATGAGGCTAGGATAAGTTTTGGAAGATTTTTGTCGTTTTGAGCATAAGCATGTAATGATCCAAAGGTTCATTTTTAGTTCTAGAGATCGAAATTTGATTTTGAGACTTCCAGAATTTTGATAATGAATTGCAGGAGTGATCTGGAAAGTTTGGTCTAATTTCATCAAGTCGCGATTGGGTTTTTGATGCGAATCATGAGTTAATTGTTTAACGAGCGAAATGGATATTGCACTGAGAAAACGAGCTCCGAATTGAGTTTCGATTGAAGGACTATGTTCGTATCATTATTTGTGACTCATAGGAACAAGAATCATCGAATTCCGAGTTTGTATGGTGGAGTTAGAGCCTTTTTAGTGAAAATAAATATTGTTGGTGCAGCAGGATCTGGTGCGCACCTTTAGCGACCAGATTTGTCACTTTTAGCGACGGGAATGGCTCTTTTAGCGACCAGAATAGGTTTATTAAAGCTGTTGCATTTTTCTGCTCATTTTGACCTTTTTTTGGTGAAAGAACACGGCTTGGGGCGATTTTTGAGCAAGAAATCATGGAAAATCTTGAGGTAAGTCACTTGTGATCATTTCTACTCCATAATATTGAATTATCATCGAATAATCCGACTAGATTACATGTTTTTAAGGTGTAAATTGGGGATTTGGACCTAGGGATTTGAAAATAAGATTTGAAGATTTGGAGGCCGAATTGTTATCGGAATTTAGTAATTTTGGTATGGTTGGACTCATGGTTGAATGGGTTGTCGGATTTTGTGAGTTTCGTCGAATTCCGAAGTGTGGGCCTGGGGACCGGATTTGAGTAATTTCGGGATTTTGATGTTAAATTGGATATTTTCGAGTGGGTTTCGCTCTCTTAGCATATTTTAATGATTATGTACTGATTGTGGCTAGATTTGGAGCATCCGGAGGTCGATTCGTGCGGGCGAGGCATCGCGGGCTAGATTTTGGACCGGATCGAGGTAAGTAATGATTGTAAATATTGTCCTGAGGGTTTGAAACCCCGGATTATACGTCGTTGTGTTACTTTGAGGTGACTTGCACGCTGGATGACGAGCGTGGGGTAGAGCACCGCTGGGGATTATGACCTAGTCCATCCCAACGAATATTTTAATGCGTATTTGATAGTTAATTGTTTGACATTAGTATATTTTTGGGTTGTATGCCATGTTTGGGCCATGTGCCGACTTGTTGAGACACTTAGGGGCATTTTTACTATCTTTCCTCACTCTATTTGTTTGAAAGCATATTCTCAGTCATGTTTTACCTGTTTACTGCTCAAATCTATCTTTATCACTATATTCTTAAAATGTAAAAATTGTTTTGGGCTGAGTTCCCTATTTTACATAGATAGACCGAGGGTCAGATTGTGAGATTGATGACTGAGATAGACGGAGAGTCTGATGGTAAGGTTAATGACTGAGTGAGGCCGAGGGCCTAGTTGTGAGGATTATATATTTATGGATCGGGCTGCACGCCGCAGCAATATATATATATATATATATATATATATATATATATATATATATATATATATATATATATATATATATATATATATATATATATGTATGTATAAATGTATATATATATGTATATGGATCGGGCTGCACGCCGCAGCGATACTTATATGGATCGGGCTGCGCGCCGCAGCAATATAGCGCTTGGGCTGTAGGAGCCCCTCCAGAGTCTGCACACCCCCAGTGAGCGTAGTCGACTATTTATATGGATCGGGTTGTGCGCCACAGCGATGCATGGATCGGGCTGCACGCTGCAGCGGTTACTTTGATTTCAGTTATTGTGAGAGATATACGGATCGGGCTGCACACCGCAGTGGTTATTATATGGTACCAATTGAGCGTGAATGCTGAGTGCGAGTACTGATTGGTAAAAGTTGAGTCACGAGTGACAGAGAGACTAGCCCGAGAGGCGATAGATATATACATGCATATGAGTGATGTTTTTGCTTGAGAGGCCTATTTATGGACTTATTGATTTCACTCCTCTTTAAAGTGAATTTCTATCGAATATGTTGATTTATCGACTGCTTTCACTCATCTTTATATTGAGCCTCTATCGGAAAGTTGAACAAATGTTTTAAAACAACTTTTATTTAAACTAGAGTTTATGAGATGTTCAGAAATTAATCACTGATTTGGCATTGGTTATTTCCACTGAGATTTTTAAGTTATGAAGTGTTTATGATTATTGTTTTGCCCGAGGGGCTGTTTTATAAACTATGTTTTGCCCGCAGGGCCGATTATGGCTTTAATCTCTATTATTATCTTAAATGGTATTGAATCCCTACCGAAACTGCTAGAAAGTATTTCAAAATGATTTTTACTAAAATCTGAATTTTAAAAGGGAAGATTGACTCGTATTATGATTTGAAGGCCTGTTGTGTTTATTGAGCCTAACATGAATGTGGATTCATTGTTTCCTACTGCTCAGCCTTTATTTACTCTTATTACTTACTGGGTTGGAGTACTCACATTACTCCCTGCACCTCGTGTGCAGATTTAGGTATATCGGAACCCGATAGCGGGTGTTGATAGCTCCTCCGCGGAGTCATCAGAGTTAGCAAGGTGGTTGCATGACGTTCACAGCACCGCTTCCTTCCCCTCATTGTTGTTACTGTATTTAGTACATTTTTAGACTTTGTTGTATTCAGACCTTGATAGTTGCTCATGACTAGTGACACCCCGATGTCGGGCTGGTATTTTATGTCGCACTGTTATTCCAGGATTTTATTATGAAACATTATTTAATTTAAAGACTTAAAATGACTCTTAATGCTTAAAGGGTTAAGGTGATTGTTGTGTCGCCTGACCTTGTCTTCACGAGAGGCGCCATCACGACCGGGCCGGTTTGGGGTCGTGACACTATCATGATCATGTGGTACCATACAAAATAAATACATATACTATTATTTTATTAAAACATCCATATAAAAAAATGTACAAATTTTCTCAACTTCTAATTTTCCTATCTCATATAAAGAGTACAAGTTTTCGTATGCCTAATTATTAAAATAGTAAATAAAAAAGATAGCCTTCTTTTCTTGTGAAAAAATTAATTCATATCTTTACAATTAAAAAAATCTCATAAAAGTTTCTCATATTATGTGTATAATTTAATACATATTCGAAAGTAGTAATATTAATAACTATATAAAACCATTTTATTTGTTTTACAAAAATGCTAGATTTGTTACGAGGTCATTTTTTTCTAAACTCATCATGTAATTCAAGGAGTAAAAACGAGGGCTTTTTATTTTTATTTTTTTACTTTTGGTAATTAAAGGAAGGCTTTCCTCATATCTTCCAAATATTTGCACCATAAAATTTAATTTGCACAATCTGGACTACACCCCCATGTACTCTACTCGTCTAGTTACATGCATTTTTCAGGAAATGGTAAGATTCATAAGCAATAAATACAAATTACAAAAAGCTAATTAACTCATCACGTTCACCACATTTTCCTCCAAAGGTACATGCATTTCACATACAATATACCATATCAAATGTATATAATGGTGTTAAGGTTGTTAAACTTATGGGGTATAACACGGATAAAGCCCAGAAGTTATCATAAGCTCTCCTCATTGCAATTGGCTTTTGGTCAGGAGCCAAATAGTTTCCATATTAGAATCTTTGATTGTTGAGATATATGTTCCAATTGCTCTACCATAACGCACAAAGATGGGTCCCCAAAGAAGGTTCGAATATATGATGGATATGAATCTCATTCTATTGTAAAATATCTGGAGCCTATAACTAGAGATTTATTTACGACAAGATGTTCTTATTGCCATTTTGATGAATCAGTATACCCAACACTAGGGGGAGAAAATAAACAACTGAAAAAGAAGATAGATTGAAATTCATTATAAATATCTTATTTAAATCCTCGAATAAATCAATGTGAACAAGAGGTTTAAAATATAATTCATTTGCAAAATATTACAAATCAACTACTAGATGCATTCATTGACCTACCAAGGTGACTAAATCACATATTCCAGCTGCTAATGTTCCAATTCGTATTGATATCACGATAGGACAATCAATTAAAGCAAATGAGTCTAAGCAACGCTTGAAACGTAGTAGACTAATCGGTTCTAAAGATAAAAATTCTCAAAGAAGAAAATGAGCAAATGATCAAAGTGATCATAATACGGAGGTAGTAGCTCAAGAAGACCCCCAAGACATAACAAATGACAAGACCACATGGGAGGTCCAGGTACCTGAAAATAATGAGAATGAAGAGATCCTAATAAGGTATTTCTTGACGAAAAAAAGATGGAACCAAAATAATATTATTATCGATAACGTTTTTGCATATAATGTTGTTGTTGAAATAATGCAATAAGATGATCTTGAACCAAAATATGTCGATAAATGTAGAAAAATAAATGATTGGCCAAAATAAAAAGATGTTATCCAGGCAGAATTAACTTCACTTGGAAAATGTAAAGTCTTCGGACCTATAGTTTGAACACTTGAAGGTATAAAGCTAGCAGGGTACAAATGGGTTTTTGTGCAAAAATAAAATAATAAAAAGTGCGACTTGTGGCACAAAGATTTTCGCAAAGACCAAGCATTGATTATATGGAGACATTATCTTATAAATCTGGTAGTGCGTGAAAAACTTGATATGCATTTCATGGATGTTGTCACAGCCTATTTGATGGCTCGTTAGACAATAAATTTTTTATAAAAATCCCTGAAGGATTTAAAGTGCCCTAAGCATATAAAAGTTTTCGAGAAACTTATTCAATAAAGTTTCAGAAATGCTTAAACTGATTGAAACAATTGGGGTGTGTGTGATATAATCGCCTGAATGAGTACCTGTTGAAAGAAGGATACAAGAATGATTTGTCCTTGTATCTTTATAAAAAAAATTGGATCTGAATTTGTTATAATCGTTGTGTTGATGATTTAAATATCATTGGAACTCCTAGGGAGTTTCCAAAAGTAGTAGACTTTTTGAAAAAAGAATTTGAAATAAAAGATCTTGGAAAAACAAGATTTAGTCTTGGTCTACAAATTGAGTATATGAAAGATGTAATTTTTGTCCATCGATCAACATACACAGAAAAGATCATAAAGCAATTCTATATGGATAAAGCGCATCCAATGAGTAGCCCGATGGCCGTAAGAACACCTAATATAAATAAAGATCCATTCCGACCTCACGAAAATGATGAAGAGCTTCTTGGTGCCGAAATACCATATCTTAGTGCAATTGGGGCGTTAATGTATCTTGCCAACAATCCTCGACCAGATATAGCTTTCTTAGTAAGATTATTGGCAAGATTTAGTTATTCCCCAACACAAAGACACTGGAATGGTATTAAGTATATATTCATATACTTGTAAGGGACCATTGATGTGGGTTTATTTTATTTAAATGAATCCAAGTCAGCATTAGTTGGTTATGCCGATGCAGGATATTTATATGATATCCACATAAAGCTCGATCTCAGATATGCTACTTATTTATATGTGGAGGTACAACCATATCATGGTGTTCAACGAAACAGACTATGGTTACTACTTCTTCAAATCATATAGAGATAATAGTCATTCATGAAGCAAGTCGAGAATGTATTTGGTTGAGATTAATAACTCAACACATTCAGGAAATATGTGGTCTTTCTTTGAAAAGAAATATTCCAACCACATTGTATAAAGACAAAATTTCATGTATAACTCAACTGAAAGGAGGATACATTAAAGAAAATAAAACATATTTCACCAAAATTCTTCTTCACTCATGATCTTCAAAAGAATGGTGAAATAGATGTTCAACAAGTTTGTTCAAGTGATAATTTGGCGGATATGTTTACTAAAGTATTGACAACCTTAACATTTGAGAAGTTAATATAAAAGATTAAAATGCGGCATCTCTGAGACCTTAAGTGATATTTTAATCTGGTGGAGTAAAAATACACGCTGTACTTTTTTTTCTCAACTAAGGTTTTGTCTCATTGGATTTACCTGGTAAGGTTTTTAATGAGGCAGCAAGTAATGCGTATTACAAATTACTATGTACTTCCCAGTTTTTTTTCTTTCTATTAAGCGCTTAAAGATGCATAATTTTTTTTTACATGGTCATACAAGGGGACTTTTGTATCTATACCCGCTTTTTGGGTCACGTTTTAACTTGTGCCCGCTTTGCAAAAAAAATTGCAAGCATACCACATTTTCGCATAACTTCGGCATACGGGCCTGAAGTAGCAAAGACAATCACGCAAACTTCAGCATTCTAGCAGACGGGCCTGAAGTAGCAAAAATTGTTGAACCAAGTGTGCTAAAAATTTTATTTGTAATTGCTGAACTTAAGCATAGTAGCTAAAGTTTTGTTCTCTATTTGCTGAAGTTTTTATTTGTAATTGCTGAACTTAAGCATAGTAGCTGAAGTTTTATTCTCTATTTGCTGAAGTTTTTGTTTGTAATTGTTGAACTTAAGCATAGTAGCTGAAGTTTTATTCTTTATTTGCTGAAGTTTTTGTTTGTAATTGTTGAACTTAAGCATAGTAGCCGAAGGTTTATTCTCTATTTGCTGAAGTTTTTGTTTGTAATTACTGAACTTAAGCATAGTAGCTGAAGTTTTGTTCTCTATTTACTGAAATTTTTGTTTGTAATTGTTGAACTTAAGCATAGTAGCTGAAGCTTTGTTCTCTATTTGCTGAAGTTTTTATTTGTAATTGCTGAACTTAAGCATTCTAGTAGCTGAAGTTTTGTTCTCTATTTGCTGAACTTCAGCATGTTTTAGCTGAAGTTTTGTTCTATATTTGCTGAACTTAGCATGTTTTATGCTATCATGTAATTGATTTTTTGTACGGATAATAAGTTTATCATAAGAAGAATTAGTAACTTAAAAAACTAGATAATGATTTAGCACAATAAGTTAAAATGCATTGATAATATATAAAGATGAATCCAAAAAAAATAACAGAATGTGAATTAAAGGAAATGGACTTACATTTACATACTTACATTAGAAAGTTATTTATAATTTATTTTTAAATAATCTGATAAACATACTTATGGCAACCATCCCCATAAACTGAAGTTTTATAGCAGCACCAACAGCAACAGAAAGAAGAAGAAGAAGAAGAAGAAGAAGAAGAAGAAGAAGAAGAAGAAGAAGAAGAAGAAGAAGAAGAAGAAGAAGAAGAAGAAGAAGAAGAAGAAGAAAACGAAGGAGGAGAAAGGGGACAGAAGTTTTTTAAAAAGTGGGTACAAGTTAAAACTTTTTAAAACCCCGTGCAATTTTTACCCATACAAGGGGAAGTGTTGTAAATAGAATGTGGATGTAGTCCATATATGAATATTTATTGGATAGATTTTCATATTTTATTTCCATCTCTTACACTATTTTACTGTAGTACTCTTCACTTTATATGCCTATAAAAGGCTATGTAAATGGTTGTGGAAAGACATGCCAAAAGAAGTGAAATACTCCTTTTTATCTTTGTTTCTTATTTATATTTTACTAAATTACTTTTATTTTATAACACATATATATTCTTAGTCTTTTATATATATATATATATATATATATATATATATATATATATATATATATATATTATGACGACCCGGCCAGTCGTCTCATGAGTTACCACTCTGTTTTCCCCATTTCTGCTTCTTATTGCCTTGTTCAACTGTATTTGTGTTATCAGGTTGGTTGGATTGGGTTCGGAGAGGTTTTGGTAAGGTTTGAGACACTTAGTCTCTTTTGAGTAAGCTTAAGTTGGAAAAGTCAACCGGATGTGGACTTATGTGTTAAAGGACTCTGATGTGAGTTTCGTTGGTTCGTATAGCTTCAGGAGGTGATTTGGAACTTAGAATTATGATCGGAATGTGTTTTGAAGGTACGGAGTAGATTTAGGCTTGAATTGGCGAAATTGGAATTTTGGCCTTTTTTGGTTGGTAGGTGAGATTTTGATATAGGGGTCCGAATGGAATTCCGGGAGTTGCAGTAAGTCTATTGTGTCATTTGAGATGTGTGTGCAAAATTTTAGGTCATTCAGACGTGGTTTGATAGACTTTTTGATCCAAAGCGGAATTCGGAAGATTTTGGAACCTTAGGCTTGAATCCGAGGTATTTTGTTTGATTTGATGTTGTTTGAGATATTTTGAAGATATGTACAAGTTTGGATAGTGGTATAGGACTTGGTTGTACTTTTGGTTGAGGTTCCGGGGGCCTCGGGGTGATTTTGGATGGTTGGCGGAAAGTTTGGAATTTGGATGTAGCAGCTGAAGCTAAGTCTGCTGTCATAACCGCACCTGCGGCTAGGGGACCGCAGGTGTGGGCTCGCAGAAGTGGAGGTGGAGCCGTAGATGCCGCCAAGAGGAAGATCATCTAGAACCGCAGAAGCGGCTAAGGGGGCGCACCTGCGATAGCGCAGGTGTAGGCAATGCATCGCAGATGCGGAAGTTGGTTCATAAGTGAAAACCGCAGATACGGTGTGTTGGACCGCAGAAGTAGTACTGCAGATGCAGTGGATGGACCGCAGCTGTGGAATCCCTAGGTCAGAAAGTATATAATGTTTCCTTCGCGAATTTTTGCTAAGTTCTCCATTTTTTAAGACGGGAAGTGAGCTAAGGCAGTGAATTCAAGGGAAAATCGAAGAGAATCACATGGGTAAGTTCCCTAAGCTTCATTACTTGAGTTTATGTTCATTTTTCCATTGTTTAATCATGGTATTAGTGGAAATTAAGGGTTAAAAATTGGGAATTAGGGCTTGAGATTGGAGACCTTTGAGTAAGGGTTTAAGGGGTTATTTGTGGCTGGATTTTGGGACTTTTGATATGAATGAACTCGTGGAGTGATAAGGATTCCATTGGTGTAAATTTTAATTCCAAGGCGTGAGCCTGTGGTCGGGTTTTGGTTAATTTCGGGATTCATGTTGTAATTTGATTTTTTTTCGAGTGGGCTATGTTCCTTTAGCATATTTTGATGATTACGTTCTCATTTTGGCTAGATTCGATGCGAGTGGAGGCTGATTCAAGAGGCAAAGGCGTCGTAGGCTAGAGTTCGGACCGGATAGAGGTGAGTAATGATTGTAAATATTGTCTTTAGGGTATGAAACCCCGGACTTCACATCGTTGTGCTATTTTAAGGTGAAGCGCACGCTAGATGACAAGCGTGGGGTCGTGCACCGTTGAAGATTGTGAATTAGTCCATCCTGGATGACTGTTTTACTGCGCATTTAATTGAAAATTATTTGTTATCATCATGTTTTGGGCTGAATGCCATATTTGGGCCTCGTGCCAACTATTTTGGACCCCTTAGGGGATTTTTACTATTATTCTTCATTGTTTTGACTTTATACTTGTACTCAGTAATGCTACATTCTATTGTTTTCATAACTCAGCTATGGTTACTCTATTTTGACATCTTAAATGATATTTTGAGTTGAGCATCCTATTTTACTGTGTCCGAGTGGCTTTTTTTAGAGATTTCAGACTGAGTAATGTCGAGCGCCTATGTTGTGAGGTCATTGAGCTGATTCATGATTATGAGGCTGAGGGTCTGAGTTGTATGCCACGATGTGGCTTGATATGAGGTCGAGAGCCTATTTGCTTATGCCACGAGATGACTTGTTATTGTGCTTGGGCCATAAGGGAACCCTCCTGGAGTCTGTACACCCCCAGTGAGCGCGGGTACCCAGTGAGATATGTGATATAGCCCGAGGGGCTGAGGTTGTTCTATGTTATTGCCCGAGGGGCAGATTTCTGTTGGTATTGTGCTCATGGGGCTGATTTCATGTGTTTATCTTTTCTCGCTGCTTTTCATTCACATGTTTAACTGTTAAAAGATATTTTAAAGATGTATTTACTGAACTGAGGTATTTTTACAAGTTTTCACTATTTTGTGGCATTGTATTGATTTTATACTGCCTCTTTATAGCATGTTGTTGTGCTTTATGTGATTTCTTATCTCTCAGCTGCTTTTACTTTTATTACTCACTGAGTTGGAGTAATCATTTTACTCCCTGCACCCTGTGTGTAGATTCAGGAGCTTCGGGTCCCGCCAGTGAGGGTTGATTGCTCCCAACATGCTATTTGGAGTCCACTAAGTAGTTGCTCAGCGTTCGCAGCCCAGTGTTTCTCCCTCCTATTTTACTTTCCTTTTTCTAGTTCTATAATAGATGTATGAACTCTTTCATACTCTTAGACTTATGTTAGATGCTCATGACTGGTGACACCCCGATGTCGGGTTGTGTTGGTTTCTGCAAATTGTACTAGTTCACTTTTATTTTGGGATTATTAGCATGTTGATGACTTAAATTGTGTTATTATAATTGTTAAAAATGAATTGGGTGTTGTGTCGGCTGGCCTTGTATTCACGAGAGGCGTCATCACGATCAGGTCTGGTTTAGGGTCGTGACATATATATATATATATATATATATAATTTTTGGCTAATAAATGTAATTAATTTTGATAGACCGGACATTTTTATTTTTTCCTACATCAGGGTGATTCAACAATTTATTATATGTAATAAAAAAAACTTATTTTTTTAGTTTACACGGTTATATTTTTCGGTGAAGGAATTTAATTGAACCCCCCTTACTCCAACTTAGCTTCGTCCTATTTTAAGCCGGTAGGATTTTCAATGAAAAAAGTTACGATATAAACATAACAAAAAAATCTTTTTTTTTTCGTTCTCTCAAAGGGATTAGTTTTGCTACATAAGATATATTTTACATATGTTACTTATCCATAATACAACTAGCTAGGGACATATTTAGTGAAGTTTGTCACTTTCAAGTTTCAATTCCAAATTACAACATTCTAAATTTCTAATACATATAGGGGAGGAATATCAAAAAAATAAAAGTCTTCATTTTCATTGTGTCTGCTGCCCTTTAGCTAGTCCGTCTGAAATTTGGTTGCCATCCCTAAATATGTGCCATAGTAGTTTCGGCTAAACTAGTCATATGATGGATCTGCGATTAGATAAAATATATTTCAGTATTTTGCATTTTCAGATAAAAACATACTTACAACTTTTTTAGAATCAATATTGATCTCCAACGGCAAGTGAAGTTGAATTGTAGTGTCATTTTTTAAACATGTAAAATAATACTCGAGTAATTGAATAAGTTTTAGTTTCGTTCTCATTGATTGTGATCAAGAAGAGCGCTTGTAATTTCATTAGCAATAGCCTAAAGATTAGATTCGTATGGTTAAAGAAAACGCTAAGTTAGTGTTGAGTTTTTGTTTAAGATGAAATAGTATTAAAATTAGAGTGAATGAGAAATGGATTTGGATTTGGATTTGGATTCGAATTTGGTCAAATGATCGATCGATTGATTAATTTTTTGGACCAAATTTATTTGTTAATAGTGAATATTAACGTGATATAATCCGTGTTTGTAATGGATGTTTTCCAATCCATGTATTGTGTTGCAACACTAAGCAATAAGCAGCCTAGTGCACCTCCCACAATGGTGCAAGTGCTCCTCCCACCAAACAAGTGTACATTCCACCATGTAAGTGCTTCCTCCATGAGAGCCTAGTGCTTGTTGCACCATGGAGGGGGCGGATTTCTCTGACATAACTGCTATAAATAGAGCATAAGTTGGAGAGAAAGAAGAACACATCGGAAAAAACACTCGAAACACTCTGTATACACTGGATATACACTCTGTATACACTCCGTATACACTGGGAAAACGAATTGCAATCTGATATTCTCTTCAATAAGAATTCAACATTGGCTATACTTTGCATTCCTTCCTCTCAGAATTTTCATTCGACTTCTGAGTTGTCCTCCTTATTCTGTATTGTTTTTAACTACAAACAAAGCATCCATAAGTGTGATTTGCTGCCAAACTTTGTGTTCGCTGAAACGCTGGGGTTTGAAGTACCGCTATATCAGTATGTAATTCGTTCTATCCTGGGAGGAAATAATCCATAACCTTGGGTACTATGGGGGATTAATTTCCTTAAGGAAACACTGTGAATTCAGTGGGCTTGAATTAATTTCTGTTTTATTTATATTTACGTTTATAAGCTAACGTTCTAATTTCCAGAATCATTATTTACAAATACAGGAAGGAACAACAAGCTTAAGGAATTTATTAATTTTAATTTCTGTATTTGTATGACTTTTATTATTCTGAAAACTATAACCTTTGTGGTTTTTGTGTACTCCCGTTTGGAGAGTAAAGCCTTTGTGGCGGTTTGTTGGAGATTAAAATCTACGTGATTTTTACTCCAGTTTTAAAGCCTTCGTGGCATTTTGTTGGAGATTAAAATCTACGTGATTTTTCATTCCAGTTTTAAACATTTATTAAACGTTTGTTTGTGTCATTTTTATAGTAAAAATGGCAAATGACGGAAATCAAGCTGTTCCGATGATGACTGCCAACGCATCGACAAGTCGAACTCCGGCGTTGGCACCGGCAGAGAAACCCAAAAAAAATTTCGGGATGGATTTCAAGCGCTGACAGCAAAAGATGTTCTTCTACTTGACTACGTTATGTCTACAGAAGTTCATCAAGGAAGATGTTCCTGATCTTCCAGATGAAACTCCAGAGAATGATAGCTTTCTTGTGATTGAGGCGTGGAAGCATTCTGACTTCTTGTGCAGGAATTATATTCTTAGCGGACTGGAGGATAATCTGTATAATGTATACAGTGGCGTGGAGACGTCAAAAGAATTGTGGAATGCACTTGAAAAGAAGTACAAAACTGAAGATGCCGGGATGAAGAAATTCGTCGCCGCAAAATTTTTGGACTACAAAGTGGTAGATAGCAAGTCTGTTATTACCCAAGTCTAGGAATTGCAAGTGATTATTCATGATCTACTTGCTGAAGGTATGTTTCAAATAAATACTGATATTGAAAGTAAAAGTTTTAGTAATTTTACTAACGGAATTTTCATTGAAGGTCTTGTCATCAATGAAGCATTCCAAGTAGCAGCAATAATTGAGAAGTTTCCTCCATTGTGGAAGGACTTCAAAAATTATTTGAAACACAAACGAAAGGAGATGTCCCTTGAAGATCTCATTGTTCGATTGAGAATCGAAGAGGACAATAAAGCTGCTGAGAGAAGAGGCCGTGGAAATTCAACAATAATGGGAGCAAATATTGTTGAAGATAACAAAAAGAGAAAGAAGGTTTCTGGTCCGAAATACAACCCAAGCAAGAAGCGGTTCAGTGGAAACTGCTACAAATGTGGGAAAATCGGACATAAATCTACGGAGTGTCGTGCTCGGAATAAAGACAATCAAAGGGGTCAAGCAAACATGGTAGAAAAGCATGATGATGTTGATGACTTGTGCGTCATGCTTTCTGAATGCAACCTAGTAGGAAACCCAAAGAAGTGGTGGATTGATTCTGGAGCCACTCGCCATGTTTGTGCTGTGAGGAAAGCATTTTCTACATATGCTTCTGTTGGACCCGAAGAGACGCTCTCTATGGGAAATGCTGCTACAGCAAAAATTGAAGGATACGAAAAGATATTTCTCAAGATGACTTTTGGAAAGGTCATGACTTTGAACAACGTCCTTCATGTTCCCGAGATTAGGAAGAACTTAGTCTCTACTGGACTTCTTGTAAAGCACGGTTTCAAGTGCATTTTTGTATCTGACAAGGTAGTGATTAGTAAGAATGAAATGTTTGTAGGAAAAGGTTACCTTACTGAGGGCCTTTTCAAGCTGAATGTAATAGTTGTTGAAACTAACAATAAAACTTCAGCTACTTCTTACTTACTTGAGTCAAATGATTTATAGCATGTACGTTTCGGTCATGTCAATTATAGAACCTTGCGAAAAATGATTAACTTGGAAGTATTGCCTAAGTTTGAATGCGAAAAAATCAAAATGTCAAATATGTGTGGAATCTAAGTATGTTAAACATCCTTATAAGTCGGTTCAAAGGAATTCAAATCCTTTAGACTTAATTCATACAGATATTTGTGACATGAAGTCAATACCATCTCGCGGTGGAAAGAAGTATTTCATAACTTTTATTGACGATAGTACTCGATATTGCTATGTTTACTTACTTAATAGTAAAGATGAAGCAATAGACGCATTCAAGCAATACAAAAATGAAGTTGAAACGCAACTTAACAAGAAAATCAAAATGATAAGAAGTGATAGGGGTGGTGAATATGAATCTCCTTTTGAACAAATATGTTTAGAATATGGAATTATTCATCAAACAACAGCCCCTTACACGCCCCAATCCAATGGGATTGCGGAAAGAAAGAATCGTTCATTAAAGGAGATGATGAACGCATTGTTGATAAGTTCTGGTTTGCCACAGAACTTGTGGGGGGAAGCCGTTCTTACGGCCAGCCGAATACTAAATCGAGTACCCCATAGTAAAACACAATCCATTCCATATGAAAAATGGAAAGGAAAGAAGCCCAACTTGAATTATTTTAAAGTGTGGGGGTGTTTGGCAAAGGTGCAAGTTCCTAAACCCAAAAGGGTAAAAATAGGACCGAAAACAGTTGATTGTGTTTTCATAGGATATGCGACTAATAGTAAAGCATATCGATTTCTGGTTCATAAATCAGAAAATTCCGACATTCATAATAATACGGTTATAGAATCAGATAATGCTGAGTTCTTTGAAAATATATATCCGTATAAAAGGGAATGCGAGTTGATTGGTGAAGGATCTAAATGACCTCGGGAAGAAACAAAAGAAATTATATTTAATCAGGGGGATCCAAGACATAGTAAACGTCAAAGAACGTCTACTTCGTTTGGACCAGATTTTGTGACTTTCTTATTGGAAAATGAGCCTCGAACATTTAAAGAAGCTATGTCTTCTTCGGAATCATTGTTCTGGAAAGAGGCAGTCAATAGTGAAATAGAATCCATATTGAACAACCATACATGGGAATTGGTTGATCTTCCTCCTAGAAATAAACCTTTGGGTTCTAAATGGATTTTTAAGAGAAAAATGAAAGAAGATGGCACTATTGATAAATTTAAGGCAAGGCTTGTTGTCAAAGGGTATAGACAACGAGAAGGTCTTGACTACTTTCATACATACTCCCCAGTTACAAGGATTACGTCCATACGGATGTTAGTAGCATTAGCTATAGTGTATGGTCTTGAAATTTATCAAATGGATGTTAAAACGGCCTTCTTAAATGGAGAGTTGGAGGAAGAAATTTACATGGAACAACCTGAAGGGTTTGTGGTTCCAGGTAAAGAAAATAAGGTATGTAGACTTGTTAAGTCCCTTTACGGACTAAAACAAGCACCCAAACAATGGCATGCGAAATTTGACCAAACAATGTTGTCAAATGGTTTTAAGATAAATGAATGTGATAAATGTGTGTACATTAAAAATGTTCCAAATCACATAGTCATTGTTTGCCTATATGTGGATGATATGCTGATAATGAGTAATAAAATTGCCAACATAAATGCTACTAAGCGTATGCTAACTAGCAAGTTTGATATGAAGGACTTGGGAATTGCGAATTTAATTCTGGGGATTAAGATCCAAAAGACTCCTCAAGGTCTGGCATTGTCACAATCTCATTATATTAAGACAGTACTTGAAAAATTCAAGCACTTGGGCTTTAAAGTTGCAAAGACTCCAATTGACGTAAATCTTGCACTAGCAAAGAATAAAGGCCAAAGCATATCACAATTGGATTATGCTTGTGTGTTGGGATGCTTAATGTACATCATGAATTGTACACGACCAGATATAGCTTGTGCTGTAAGTAAACTAAGTCGATACACGAGCAATCCAGGTCAATCTCATTGGATGGCAATGAAACGAGTTTTGGGATACTTAGAACATACCCAAAACTTTGATTTGCACTACAGTAAATATCCTGCGGTGATTGAAGGATATTGTGATGCAAATTGAATCACCGGTTCAACTGATTCGAAGTCCACAAGTGGATATGTATTCACTATTGGTGGAGGAGCGGTATCTTGGAAGTCGTCCAAACAAACATGTATTGCCCGCTATACAATGGAGGCTGAGTTCATAGCCTTAGATAAAGCCGGTGAAGAAGCTGAATGGCTCCGGAATTTCTTGGAAGACATTCCATTTTGGCCCAAACCATTGGCACCAATATGCATACACTGTCATAGCCAAGCAGCAATTGGAAGGGCTGGGAGCGTTATGTATAACAGTAAATCTCGTCATATACGACGAAGACATAAAACCGTTAGGCAACTTCTCTCTAGAAGAATTATCACGATTGACTATGTAAAGTCAAGTGATAATGTGTCGGATCCACTTACAAAAGGCCTAACTAGAGAGGTAGTTGAGAAATCATCGAGGGGAATGGGACTATGGCCGAGAACAAGTCATTGTGGCGGTAACTCTACCTAGAAGACTGGAGATCCCAAGATCTAGGTTCAAGGAGATCAAACAAAGTCATTAATGACGGTTCAACATTGTCAACAAAATTTTTTTAGTCCATTCTCGTGATGAGACAATGTTCAGTACCAAGGATAAAGCATTAAGGCTTTTTAATGATTTTTAAATTTGATACAGGGTATATCAAATAGTGTATCTACGGGATGACACGTTTAGGAATCACCTATGTAAGTGTGAAGTGTTAGCTGCTTCAAAGAGAATTTTGCAAGGCCAATTCTCTACGCACTTATGAAACCAGGCAGTGTTCATGGCTGAAACGAACACAACAATGAGAACCAAAGACGGTTAAGGGATTGATTGTGTGACTTATGGTTGTCTAGGTATACACTAAAGTTCGACGGTTCAAAGATATCAAATCTACCGATTGACCGAGTATATCCGACATAAGTTCACTACGGAAAGTTCAAAGAGAAACCTACTTATCCAGATGCAATTAATTCTTGTTTGCAAATCGCACAAGTTTTTCATGCATACTTCCGTGATATAGCCATTCCCCATTCATGTGGGGGATTGTTGAGTTTTTGTTTAAGATGAAATAGTCTTAAAATTAGAGTAAATGGGAAATGGGATTTGGATTCGGATTTGGTCAAATGATCGATCGATTGATTAATTTTTTGGACCAAATTTATTTGTTAATAGTAAATATTAACGTGATATAATCCGCGTTTGTAACGGATGTTTTCCAATCCATGTATTGTGTTGCAACACTAAGCAATAAGCAGCCTAGGGAGGTGTGCAAGTGCTCCTCCCACCAAGCAAGTGTACATTCCACCATGTAAGTGCTTCCTCCATGATAGCCTAGTGCTTGTTGTAACGTGGAGGGGGCGGATTTCTCTCACATAACTGCTATAAATAGAACATAAATTGGAGAGAAAGAAGAACACATCGGAAAAAACACTCGAAAAACTCTGTATACACTTAATACACACTCTGTATACACTTGATATACACTCTTTATATACTGGATATACACTCTGTATACACTGCATATACACTGGAAAAACGAATTGCAATCTGATATTCTCTTCGGTAAGAATTCAACATTGGCTATACTTTGCATTCCTTCCTCTCAGAATTTATATTCGACTTCTGAGTTGTCCTCCTTATTCTGCATTGTTTTTAACTACAAACAAAGCATCCATAAGTGTGATTTGCTGCCGAACTTTATGTTCGCTGAAACACTGGGGTTTGAAGTACCGCTACACCAGTGTGTAATTCGTTCTATCCTGGGAGGAAATAATCCATAACCTTGGGTACTAGGAGGGGATTAAATTCCTTAAGGAAACACTGTGAATTTAGTGGGCTCGAATTAATTTCTGTTTTATTTATATTTACGTTTATAAGCTAACGTTTTAATTTCCAGAATCATTATTTACAAGTACAGAAGGAATAACAGTTAGAAACTATGTGTATCACCTTTTCATTAGGAAGTGACCTTGTTAATCAAGCTATTAATTTATGCAATAATGATGGTATTACGTATGAGATCAATTAAGTCCTTTTGCAGTTAAGAATGGTATGGAAAAACCATACTTAAATTGAATTGTGAAGGAGCTAGTCTATGACAGTCGTAGGAAATCAATGAGTTAGCGAATTCATTGAATGTAAACATGCAAAAAGAAAAATGCAAATGCCAGAAAATGAGATGTATAATGATCTATTATCAGTAAAGGCCTAATTAGACTTGACAAAGTGCAATATTCCATGATTTTGATATATCTAGTAGTCTTTGGGCAAAATAAAGATACACTTCAACATGAGTTAGCCCATCTGAATATTGAGGAAAGGATGCCCCATTTCTTCCATCTACATGGTTTTTACATAGTGATATCCCGCTACATTCAAGGTGAACTCAGTTTTATAAAATAGACTCAAAGAATAAGATATTGATTTTAAGACATTGTTAAGCTTTAACCTTTAATATTTCAAACTGGGATATTCTGTATTATCATGTGGTTAGCCTCTAGTCCATACACTACCTTAAATTTTAAAGCCATTTTCAAGAAATGTTTTGTTTTTTAAATAGGAGACAGAATAGTGCAAACAGTGAAATTTAACACCTTAGGGTTGATGAATATTCAACCAAAAGCCTAATTAATAATGAGTGAAGTAATTGAACCCTAATGTAAATTTATTTGGAAAGTCTTCACAATAAATATGGAATATGAATATTTTCAACGCCGATCTGCACGAGTTATTGAATTCTAGGGTTTACATATGAATTTAAAGATTATATTTCTTTATTTCTTTTTGTTCTTTTCTAGGTTACGCTCTCAATTATTTGCTTTTAGGAGACTGATCGTGCACTCAACAGGCTAAAGAGTTGGCTTAGGATAAAAATATTGATGGAATTGCTCAATTCTTTGGAGAAAAGTTGGGAATTATATTGGGATAGAATTTGGACTAGAAGACGCAACTTGAAAGAATGAGTTGAGACAAAAAGTTCAGAGTAATAAAAAGAAAAATGTTATGAAGATAGGAATATCAAAATTTGGTTATGATATATCATGTGAAAGAGTTTGAAAATTCAACTAATAAAAATCTTAGACAACGAGTGAAATAGCACACATTACTATCATAAGCCTTTTCCAAAACGGTTACAATGACCAAATGGGACATATATTCAAAAATATTAATAACGAAAGCTATCACACTAGCTTTGTAGAAGGAAATGACACTGCTGGCCGAGGTGGAGTCTTGAGGAATGATCAAGGCGACTTCATTATGGCCGTCTCTGCCACTGCAAAGTGCAGTAGTCACAATTATGTTGAAGCACAATAATCTGCCTTTTATTGGAATCAACTGGTGTGCAACAAATGGTTATTCGAACTTCACCATTGAACTCGACTCTATGCCGATAACGAATATGCTCAAGGATGGGAAAACCAATAACTACAAACTGAAGAAAGTTATTGAGGATATTTCACATATCATGAACCAAGCCAATGTTACTCCTATCCATTGCTTTAGGGAGGCTAACCAAGTGGCCGTTCATCTCGCTAAGCTTGCCTTGTCCAACCATGTAAACAAGATTTTTCTAAATTTTTAACAGTTTCCTAGTGGTGCCAAAGGCCATTTCATCTTGGACAGATTGCAAATGCCTACCATTAGAACAAAATTCGACAGGGAAATTTTTTTTGTTAGTTGAACATGCTTAGTTGATTTTTTGTCGAATAGGGGAAGTAACATTACTATACTTTCTCTTGTTCTTTTTGAAGGACATCCTTTGTCCTTGTATTGTAATCTTTGGAGGTAAGGCCACACCCCCCTCCATCATTTCAAGATAATACAACACTCCCATTTAAGCTGGGAAATTAATATATATAAAAATCACACTATGTAAACATGTACAGCGTGTGCACTCACGAAAGCAAAAGGTACAATGGTACTGTAGCCTGGAAGATAAACAATATTTCAAGTCTGGATTAGTGTATAGACAATCGATGCTCCATATGATAAGAGGTGATTTTATGGGAATAGAGACTAGTATTTTTATATGAATGTTTTATGGTTATCTTACTAATTGAGAGATTCAGGAGTACAAATTAATATTTAAGATAGAATTAGATGTCAGAATTAGTATTTAAACAATTGATGCTCCATATGACAAGAGGTGGTCATAATTTTACTGATCATCTTGTACATGCTAGTTAGCTATACTGTTCATCTTTAGTTATGTTTATCGAATATATGTCCTGGTTTGGTTTACTTGGGGCATGTATTGAACTGGGTTATTAATGTTTTCCATGTGAAGTGGTGATTAAGGATGCAGCAAATGAGAAGCAGTACTTTAAAACACAAAGAAAATGGATGGGATAAGGTAGAAAATGTGATAAATGTGAGAGGAACAGCTAGTATAGATGCACATAACAATAATCTTATTTGGTATTTAAACTTCCGAACCTAATTAATGCATTTTCGGAAAGACAAAGAGAGAAAAGAGGATAGATGCTAGATAGATTTGCGAGGTGGAAAAAACATTAGAGGTATAGAATCCTAGCTAGCTAGTCATACCAAAATAACGTCGTGACCTGTTGCTTTACCCCCCCAGTTTCCAAGCATTATTTTTTCAACTATGACTTTCTAGGTACTTTACCCTTCTGTCACTAGTAGTAACAACACAATGCTGGGAAGGATGCAAAAATTGAAGGAAGCAGACTTGATGTGGAGTTCCATTATGCTGCCAAGGCACAGGATCTATAGTATATGGCTGGCCAAACCAGGGTAAATTAATTGCTGATCGACAAAGGAAAGACTGAGCAGGCTACATATGCCAATAGAGAGTAACCAGTGCTGTCTCTGTGATGATGCTAGGGAAGGAACTCTGATTCATCTATTGGCTGAATATAGATGGATAACAGTTTTTGAAGGGGAAACGGAAAACTGGTCCAGCATAAGCATACAGAGGAAGGGGGTCAACTAATGCCTGCACTGGATCAAAGTAAGACATTAGATAATTCAATTCACGAAGGAAGCGGTAACTGCAATATGGGGGCACTAATATACCACACATGGAAAGCAAGGAACTGGAAGCAATTTAAGGGGGAAACTGTAAATAAAGAGTTAGTCGTAGCACAGATTCAACAGGAAATTAATAAAGGGAAGGATAGATCACATGAAATATTCAAAGAAAGCTAGCTCGTAAGAGTAGTTTTCTTATTCAGGAATTTTGTAACTAGTATATATGATCTATTGGAGGCTTGAAAAATGTTAACACCCTTCCTAGAAGGCAGTTACATGCATGTTCTAAGTGCTCTTTAGGTATATTATTTTTGGTTGTCAACGGTAATATATTCACAGTTTATTACCAAAAAACTATGACTTTCCAGGTGCTTTACCCTTCTACTTTTCGTCTTAGAGCTTGGAATTCTACTTGTTTCCATATTATGATCGATGATGTGACACTAGAAATGAACTATCCACAGCGAAAGAGAAATGTTAACTTAGACAACACCGGAGTTACGTTTTAGAACCTCAAATAGGTAATGCTGAGATGGAGATGCATTCCCAAATCTCTTATCTTGGCCAAATAATTAAACACACTGTCGATTTCGAGATTGAACGTCTCTGTCCAAGCAATAATATAATAATAGGTCGTTAATGCGAGCTTAGCTTCTTGTGGAATTGTTTCGGTGAGAAAGCCGGTGGTGGCTAAAGGCTGGCAAGTGATTCTCCAAAGTTACATACAATCCTTTTTTAAAAAAATTAATGTCGTCTTGTAATGACGGGGATGTGACATCGACCCCTATCAGGTAGATTAATAACCAAAAGCTAAAGACATGAAGGAAGGGACATAAAACCTATAACCTCCTCGGAATATGGATAAGAGTTGCACATGCCCAACTCTTCACAGTAAACTTGCAAAAAATCGATGCAAATAAATGTAAAACAAGGTGGAGATTATATAATAAACGGCAAAAAAAACTGACTCGATAAAGGATGTTAATGGTACACCTAGGACAAAAATCAACAACATAGTTAACCTAGTCATTAGCATCATATACAAAAGTAGTCTTGGAAGCTCTTATTCTGAAGCTTGCTAATTGATCCTTATCCATAAAGCATAGACCTCTCTAGCTTGACTTGGGAGTTCATGAGCAGAGAAATATCATGTAGTACTGGTTCTTTCTGATCCGGGCATCACTAAATGAACTTTCAGATGGTATCAATTTAGTGATCAGAAATTTTTTAGGGAACTGAAACCTAGGTAGCTAATAAAAACCTCCCCCATTAATCACCAAGCTTTATTGTATATGTTTCATCCTTCTATATTGGCTTTAACATGACACAACCAAAGTCCTCCTCATTAGGAACTCTTGACTGCAAAAGATTTAGGAAAATGAAGTTTAAATATTGGAATAATATATAGAGGGAATTTATGAACTTATAAGTTGAATGTTCGCACTTAATATGAATATAAATTAAAATCCTCGTATTCCTTGTCTAACTGTTAATTATAATTGTTGATATTACTGTGTTCAAAATCAGAATTAAACAAACATTAGTTCAATAAACAAAACGTAAAATAATTCCGAGCCCACTGAATGCACAGTGTGTCCTTAAGGAATTTAATTCTCTCATTGTTGCCCAAGGTATACAGATTAATTCCTCCCAGGATAGAACAGAATAACTATTCTTTGATAGCGGCACTTCAAATCACAGAACTTCAGCGAACTCAACAAACGGAGCAAATCACACTTGACACTTATGTTTATTTAAAAAATAATGCAACATTAATGTAGAAAAGAGGGGAAAAGATTTCAGATTTTTCATCTATAAAAAATGAGGCCAAACCTCTAAATTTATAGACATTGAAAGGGTGAGATGAAGCGATGCAATCCAAGAGGTGCCTCTACCATTTTTCATTCGCACCCCTTAATAAAAACGCAACAATAATTAAATACGTAAATATGGTCATTGGACTAACTAGGGATGTGTGGGAAAACCAAATCTGTAGTAGTTATGTAGACTCTGTGTTATAGACTAAACATTGTAGTAATAAAATTTTATGCTGAAATTATTTTTCCTTATGCGTCCTATAAAATGACCCCTGGAACAAGTACTAAAATCCTAGCGACATCAAAGACACAAGGAGATCCATCGAATCCAATAAACTTAGAATTTGAGAAGTGAGTATCTCAAAGGTAGATGAGAGCGTATAAGCATAGAACTATTCTTTGGTGGAAGACGAAAAGTAAGAAGAAGAAAAAAATGATAATTGGAAATATTTGTAAAACATCTAACTATATCTTGTATATATTTATATTGTAAAATTTGGGTATAGTATCTATATAATTGAATACTAGGTTATAGCAGGCTATTACTCTCTTTATCAAGTTCATAATTCATAGGATCTTATAGTTGATTTTTGTAAAGTTCAAATTCTATATAGTATTATAAATAGTTAAAAGAATTTTTGTACTTATAAACCAAACACAGTTTATATTACATATAGAAGATGAACGCATTTACAAAACCTGATCAGATAGCTTGAAAGTTAAAATAATGATTTCATTCATGAGATCTATATGAATTTCTTCCCTCCTTCACTACAATTAATTTGTTTAGCACACAGTAGTATATAATCCTGCCAAAACGTAATCAAGAAAGTTCTTGAGGTCAACGACATCGTTACCTACCACAGACGTTATAATTTTCAAAAGAAAAAAGGAGTAAAAAACAAAAACAAAAAAAACCGAAAATTTATAGCTTAAATTACGTTGCAAAGCTTGAGGAATCAAAATAAATTGTTAAATCATTAAAAATAATGTAAGCTTCTTAAATCAAAAAATAAAAATAAAAATAAAGGAAATTTGCATGCATCATATCAATAAATATTCACATGTATCTTTCACATAAATTTTCTCTTAATCATAACTAGTTACGAGAAAATATATCTATTTTTATCTCAATATAATACTTAACCACGATAAAGTTAATATATATATGGACTATGGAGAGCGAGATTTTTTTCTTAAAGATACAACTACTATTTCCAGATAATAGAACACCAACTTACAGCTGGGACCGGACCAGACTAGATTAGACTTGTGATTGGAGAACAACAGAATAACGAAACTGAAAATGGTCCATATCTAGCTAGACCAGAGACCATAGTCTACGATGTACATATATAGTTAAACTGCAAACTACAAACCTGAAATTCCTGCGCGCACTAAATCTAAAATAGAAGCATATAACAACATGATTATAACAGAAAAAAGGTGACAGATAGAGTTGGTGGAGGGGGGGAAAAGATAATATGCATATGCTCAATTCTCTCTGTCCCTTTCATGCCATTAAGTGGACAAAAAGGACGATTCAGAGAATTCGTCCTTTGGCCGCAAATTTTGGTGCTGCGGGGGTAGTAATTCCATTGAGTTCTTCAAAGCTCTTGATAATATCTTCAGTCATGAAATTGTTAGGAATCAGAATAACTTTCTCCTCCTCCTCTTCATTGTCTGCTTTCTTCTCCTCTACAACCATTTCGTTCTTGTTTGGGGTTGCGCTCTCGATATCGAACACAGGTGGCGTATTTGGGCTAATTGGACTGGAACCGGAGTCATTAGATGAAGATGGATTGAAGCTTAAGGATCGCCTAGGAACAATGTTTATGCCTTTAGGGAGCTTTTTGGATTTGGGTTTGGAATTGGTGCTGTCGGAGAGAGTGCAGCGGTTTGCCGGGGGAGGATGGTTGTGTTCACCTGAATAGGCGACGATAAATAGGTTTGGATCCCTTGGGCTTTTCTCAATGTGTTTCCTCGCGTCGCAGTCTTTTGAAGTGCTACACCTATAGTAGTTCCTGTCATGTCATATACACAGAGAATAATAAGCATATCATTAATTAATAATGCAACCTTTTTTTATCACTGAAATTCAGAATTCATGAATGGGAGTTGTCGTGAAACTGCTGAAAAACAAAACCTCGGAAATAGAGACCCTTTGATTGGCTTCTGACCGTATTTACGCCATGCCCATGTAAAATCAATGAGTTCCTCTTGACTCACTTCATGGACTGTCTTTTCCGGCTGATTTTTCCTGTGACGACAATAAAAATTTCATTTTTTTTTTCAATAGAAAGGAAAAAAGACACATACAAAAAGAGAGTTAACCATGATATATATATATATACCTTCTTCGAATTTGGATGATAGGATTTCTTATGGGAACAGCGATAGTAGGACGAACTTTTGCCCGCTTCAGAACTGGACGTGGATTCAGTTGCTGCGGAATCACTTTCTGCAGTGCTGCTGCTGGCACACGCGCTGCTGCTACTGCTGCAGCCGCTAGTGGTGGTGGTGGAGGAGGAATTGGTTGGGTTTGCTGAGCTGGTAATTGAATGGGCTGTAACAGCAGCTGTTGGTCATTTTGGTCATTCTTGACCTCATCAGCAATAGGAACACTGATAAAAGAAGGTTGAGGCGCATCAGGTTTTTGTTCATCCCTAGAGAATATGTCAGTTAAACCTTCGAAAGTCATGATGTCGTCATCACGATCATCATCTAAAAGACTATGGAAAAAATTCCAATCATCGTCCTTTTCAAAAGTCAGAGACTCTAAGCCTAAACTGGGAACTTCTACCTTGTTGGTGTCATGACTAGGTCTAATGTTATAGCTTCTTACAACCGCACCTAGATCCCAATTGTTGTCACCCATTTTCAGCTCTATATAAAATATCTAGGTAGCTACAGATAAAATGAGGAAGAGAGGATGATAGGTAGGCGCAAGAAATCTAAAGTTAAAAACAAAGAAATGCTAAAAAAACCTAATTCTAGCTATGTCTCTATCATGGTTTTCATGTGTGTGTGTGTTGTGTAAGTTACAGAAGAGAGTGGGGAAGAAGGGGCCCAAAAGACAGCGCTGACTTTTGGAGAATATAAGCTTATATAAAAATGGAGAAAAGAACTAAGTAAAAAAGGGCATTTGAGTGAGTGGGTAGGGAATTAGGACCAAACAGGGATGGATGAAGAAACTGACCAGGATTTGTTTATTATATATCGGGGAACTCAAGGGGGGTTACCTACCCACCCCACACGTCCACTTCTACTTAGCATTTAAAGCACAGCAATTGTTTTTTTCTCTTTTTTACTTCTGGGGTGAGTATGTGTGTGTTGGGGGGGGGGGGGAGGGGCATTGGCATATCTAGGAAGAGAAAAAATATAATCTCAAAAAAGGTCCCCCAAGAAAAAAAAGTTGCAATTTCAATATATATCAATTTCCATTAACTTGCAAGAATGTCAAAAGCGTGACCAAAATAGAGACATCAACATTTTTTTGTGGCATACAATGTAGGCAAATATGTTTGGTGCACCATAAGCATAGCACAGAATTAAAATGTCACGAACTCTCATTTAGTAGCTGCAGCATATGCCTGCTTTCAAATTTTAGATTTTCCAGTGTTTGAAAAGGGGAAACACTACACGCGCTTACCCGTTTTGATGAAACACTCGAAAGCTTATTGGAAGTATCATATAGACTAATTACGTGGGGAAAAAAATATCAAAAGACAAAAGTCTTAGCTGCAAGAGTGGTTTTACATATATATATATATATATATATATATATATATATATATATATATATATATATATATACCGAAGAATGAGGGACATATGAAACTTACACTTCCTCTTTACATCGAAAAAATACTAGGTTCGAAAAAAAAATGTACGTTTCTCTTTTATGAACACACTCGTCTTTAGAAAAAAAAAATAAGTGGAAGGAGACAACAAAGATTTTTAAAATTACATATGCTCTAAATTGTCACAAATAAATATTAAAGCATGTAATATATACACATTTTCATAGTTGTAATAGATTGAAAACCCATCGTAAACAAAAATAATATATTTGAGTTTTTCTTTATATTTCTTTATGTTAGAATACTCAAATATTTTCCTTATTATCGCTGCGTATTTTCTCGAACCTAATACACTTTAATTTACAAGTTATGCTTCCTTGACTATTTTCTTAGTCACTTAATTAGTCGTTACATCATTTTCTTGAATGAATCAAACAAGGGTCTTGCATTTGTACAAATAAAAATTCTATACTAATAGGAGAAGCAAGCAAACAAACTCCTCATTGCGCGTGGGTTATGATTTATGACGATAATAAGGATATAGAATAGTGAATAAAGAAAGATAACTAGTCTTGAGGCATAACTCATAAGTAACAATATAAGGCCCACTCTCAGATTGTAGAGTGTTTTTCTCACACATCACCATTCGTCTCATTACGTAGTCAGCCGTCATCCATATGAATTATATATGGTGAACTTTTCTACTTTATCGTAACCTCAGGGTACTAATTTTTACCTTTTCGTTTCTTTGAGGGCATTCTCGTAAAATAGTCAGGATTTGCACGCAGCTGAAGACTTGGTCAAATAAAGAAGAGAACCTCGAAAATTGAAACTAAAAACAAGCCCTGCCAAAAATTGCTTATACACGTTGCGAGAAAAGTCTGAAGCAATTTGAAAAAATAAAGAAAATGACAAACAAAAGCGTTGAGGGGAGGATTAGTGAAAATTAAATCGGTGCTTATCTATTGAGTAATGGACATGGCCTCAAAAATTTAATGGCCTTTGCAATTTTTGCTTTCAGATTCTGATTTACCTCTCGCTCTTATCCTTCATAATCTCTTGTTTAAATGCTTCACTGGCAATGACGTGTCATTTTGTGGTACTCAACTTCGTTTTCTCCTCCTCAATATCTCCGGTTTTTTTTTTTTTTTTTTTTTTTTACTTTACTGGTATCTGTTACAGTAGTATTCTTTTGGAGGAATTGATGATTTTAAATTAGTTATTATCTCATTTTTATGAACAATATTTTTGTTAATTGTACAAAGTCCTAACGAACACATTAGCTTTTGGATACCACGAAGTAAATAAATTTCATAAGCAATTTTTAAGTATGATAAACTGAATGAAAGAGTCGATTAAATAACTCACTAATTTATTATCTATTTTGTTGATCGATATTCACATTAATTGGTAAGAGCCAATTTTGCAAAGCAGTCATTTTGTCAAATTTCGGAGCAATGCATTTGTTATATATATAATATAATAGGCTGAGATAGCACTACAACATTATGCATCTATAGTTACAAAATTTTTGCTATAAATTTAATAATTATAGCTAATACCTAATAATAGCCACACAAATTGGAATTCCGTGGCTCTTTACAAAATTATAAAAATTCTTTGCCACGAAAATTAAGTTGGTAAAACTAATTCCTCGTATTAGCTATTCTTGCTAACAATCGTGGCAATAGCTATAAATTTATTGTTACAAATTTAATTTTGTAGTTAATCATAAGTTTTTGCCACGCGTCAATAGTTATTGTAGCAAAAGTAACTTTTTAGCTACAATAAATTATTTGAAACAAAATATTGTAGCTAAATGAATACTTTTGCTTCAAGTTTTAAAAAGTTGTGGCAGTAGTTAAATGATATAGCCACAAATTTATTACTATAACTGAATTTTGTAGCTAATCCTTAATTTTTTTTGCCACGAGTTGAAACTTACTATAGCTATAATAACTTTTTAGCCACAATAAAATATTTAAAATAAAATATTGTACCTAAATGAATATTTCTGCTTCAAGTTATAAAAAGTTATGGCAGTATAGGTTAAATTAGCCACAAATTTCTTGCTATAATAGAATTTCGTAGCTAATCATTAATTTTTGTCACGAGTTAAAACTTCATAAAGCAATAATAATTTTTTAGTCACAATAAATTTTTTAAATCAAAATGTTACTAAATAAATAATTTTGCTTCAAGTTCTTCATGGCCATAGTTGGCTTAGTAGCTATAATTATTTGTCACGCTAAAATGATACCACAAAATTGATAAGATAAAATTTTATAACTCATCATTAGTTTTTTTTTTCCACAAGGTAAATCTAGCCACATTAAATATTTGAACTACAATTTTGTAGTCAGATAAATATTTATCTTCTAAAATAAAAATAGTTAGATAAAAGTTAAAACTATTTGTCATGACAAAATTAATAGCTGCAAATTTAAAGAGACGATAAACTTACGAGTTAATTATAACTTTGGTCGTATAGTTAGGATTGTAACTGCAGTAATAGTAATTTAACCACAATAAGCTATATGTACAAAATTTCATAGGTGAGTATTTTTATTTCAGTGACAAAAATAAGAGTTGCTCAAACACAATCAAGTAATGAAAATTCAATTTTAACTATAGAAGTTAGATTTTCTCAAAATAATTGAAAATATAGTAATTATGTATAAATTGAAGTATTAATAACTTTAAAATAACAAACTAAATTGCAAAAGTTAATCTTCAATAATAGATCATTTGTATGCCTATTTGTAGCCTCAAAACTTGCCAATTTACTTTTATTTATCAAACTCATATTTTATTTTATTGCAACATGTTATATTATTTGGACGTTAATTATATATCTTTAGTGTAAAATTCAAAATATATTAACATATATAGAGAATTTATGTATGTCTTGTACTTAACTATTTTTTATGTAACTACTTAGAGTAATTTCTTATATGTTTAAGATTTCTTTTTAATTAAGTCCTCATATATTGAAGACTTTAAGAGTTGTTTGATATATGTATATATATATATATATATATATATATATATATATATACATTTAAGTATTTTTAATAAGTACTTAGAATAATTTCATATATCTAATGATTCATTTTAAAAATAAGTCCTCATATATTGTAGAACTTTGTGATGATTTTGGTGCGAGAGAAATTCAAAAATAGCCAGATTTATAATTGGTCTATCAAAAATAGCCAATTTCAAAAGTAATCGAAATTTAGCCACTTTTCATGTAAAGATAAATCTGAGCGAAAACACTGTTCAAAATCCGGAAAATACGCCAGTATATTATGCTAGAGTTCCAGCATAAGTATACTTGAACTCCAGCATATTATACTGGAGTTTTAGGATAAGTATGTTGGAACTCCAGCATAATATGATGGAGTTCCAGCATAAGTACACTAGAACTCCAGCATAACATACTAGAGTTCTAGCAAGTATACCGGTCTCCAGTATATTATACTGGAGCCAACAAAGTATACCTGTCCAGCATAATATGCTGGAGTTCAGTGGCAGAGGCAGGATATCTACGAAGGGGGTTCAAAAAAAAAATTGTAGCTAGTGGGAATTGAACCTATGACCTTATAAAGGTTTTGAACCCACTTGACCACTAAACTACACTTTTGGGTTGTGTTAAGGGGTTCAAAACTTAATATATAGAGGTAAAAAATAAATTTTGCCTTATATATACAGTGTAATTTTTCGGCGAAGGGTGTTCGGATGAACCCACTTCCGCCCCCCTAAATCCTCCACTATGCTGGAGTTCATACACAGGTGCACCGAACTCCAGTATATTATGCTGGACCGGTCTCTGTTACAGCAAAATAGTGGCTATTTTTTATTGACTTGGTAAATGCTGACTATTTCTGAATGATCATTCCGAAATCTGGCTATACCGTGCTATTTTTACATTTAATTTTGATAAATGACCAAAGCTCCAAAATACATACAATGAACATATTTAACACTACAAAACATTTATGAAATTATAATTCATTAATTTTATATAATTCTGTTATCGCTATTTACACAAAGAATTACGAAATTAATTGATACCTAAGTCCTCATGAAAACTAATTATGTTATAATTCTTATTAAATATAATGGAATTATAGCTAATTAATGTGTGGATGACTAATTATATAAACTTTAAACAGCTATAATCTTGTACCATATATGCGCACACACACTCTTAAGTCCACAGGAAAAATAATTATATATATATATATATATAAGTTTCTAATTTTCACAAATTAAATTATACATCAAACATAAGAATTGAGAATTAAATATGATAAAGATATAGGAAGAGGATCATGTTTCTCTTGTGACTGTTATTTGATATTTTATAATATTTACATCATTCAATATTATTAAGTTTCACTTCAAAAAAATTTAAGATTTTAATATGGGTTATATAGCAGTGTATAACAAAACTAACAACTAGTATATCATAATTCATATTAAAAAATTATACTTGTAATTTTCAATCCATTTTAATTAAGTATGTAATTAATTTTCATTAGATTTGAATAAACAATATCAAATTTAGACAAGATGTTTGTATCTATGTACATTGATCGCTAATTACACTCAATTTAGACAAATAGAAAAGTTATTTATTTAATGGTTTAATACTATTTTAATAACTTAATAACTATCGTAATCTACTTAAACACTAAAATTAAGAAGTTAATATAATTGAAATAGGAATACATAAGAAAACTAATAATATCGTATAGGACAAAAAAAAGTTATAAAGAATATAATATATTATAGAATATTTTTATGTCATGCAAGTTAATATTTTTATTTTATTTAGTATAAATTATGTATTTGATCTTTTGTATTTTACATGGACAATTTTTTTACTTACTTGCCTATGTTAGGAGTAGTACTTACGTTTCTAGCATTTATGGCATTTGTAATATATTAACTAAGAAATAAAAGGAAGCAAATATATATTAAAAATAGAAAAGGAACATAAAGGCCTATTGGCCCAAACCAAAATTCACAAACCTAATAACATTCTCACTTTATATGTTTCCCTACCCTGCCGCCAACCCCATCCCCCCTTTTCCATTTCCTTCTTCAACAGTGACTCTCTTCACATGAAGAGAGCAAACCAGCGGAATCACTGGCTAAATAGCCCGATGGCTTCTCTTTTTTCAGGTATATTTATGTATATATATCTTAGGATTTTTAGATCCCAATACACCTATTTGATTTAAAATTTGGGATTTATATTATAATAATTTGATAGATATTTTGTCGTATTGTGATAGGTATTGAGTGGTACTTTGAAGATTAAAATGTAATATTGGGAGGAGCCGCAGTTCGTCGAAAAGACATTACAAAAATGAGATGAGAATTCTTTCAAAAGTTTTTTAAAAAGTATACAGGTTTATTTTCTTATCTTGTTGCTTTGAGTTTTCCCCTCTTATTGTATACTAAAAATTCTTGTATTAATGCGCTTTTTGGTTCACTAATTCTTTTGTGTTAATTATTATTTCTTTTAAATTTATAGGGTGCATTTCAATCTATTCAATGCAAGAAGATTAAGTATTCAACCTTGATGCAAAGAGTGAAAGTACTTCATCCTTGACTGCAGAAGATCATCTGGTGACGACATCTGAAATTCTCGGAGCAAATACTTAGAACATAGTTTTCTTTTGATGTGGAACCCTTTAGAATTTTATAGATTATAGATAATGGTGCATAATTTGTATTATACTCCTATTAGTTTGACAAGAATGTGAGTTTAACACTGTGTTTGGATGGTTGTTTCCGGTTGTATTGTATTGTATTGTTACCTCACATACAATGTTTGTTTTGATTGTTTATATAAAACTGATTGTATCGTATTGTTTAATCCATTGTTCCAAAACAATAAAAAACCCCATTTTATGAAACAACCAAATCCGTGTGGTGGGATTGTTTCGTATTTTCCTTTCCAATTATGCCCACACTTATTATTCTATATTTCAATTTTACCCTTTACCCTATTATTTATATTATATTCACCATAATAAGTACTTTGTCTAATCTTGTTTCTGTCGTGCAAGTCAACAGACGGTATCGTCTCTTTCCAATTTCCAACCAACTTTTTACAGGTTAGGTCTCTTTCCAACGACGGTATCCTCTCTTTCATCTATTTTCGTTGAGTGGAGTCATTGTAGTAAATTTACTTTTGTAAACATATGAAATATAAATATCGACGGGTATGAATTATAGTATTATTTCTGTTGCATCATTACTCTTATTACGTCACTTTCCTTACATTGAACTACTTTATGTATTTGTCTGCTTGTTATCACTTTCATATCATTATGTATTTGTATAATTTACATCACTTTCATATCGTTTTATGTTGAACTACTTCAGATTGCTAATGGGGTGTATTTGTCTGCTTGTTTTTTCTGTCAATTATTTGGTATTACTGTTGTCACTTTGTTGAATCTTTTCAGTATTTTTTCTGGTTAGTTCATCTATGATATTGGTTAATGTATCTCACTTAATTTTATTATAGATGGCTGATCGGAGTAATCAAAATAATAGACAGATATTGGAACAAGTGAGCTCTTTAGCTACATATACTGCTTGCTTAGTAGCCATTTGGTTTTGGATTTATGTACGTGAAATTGAAAATGACCGACGTACAATCACACATGATATACGACTGGAAAGTGAACAAGTTAGACATGAATTATTGAGTCATTTATTCTCAACTGAACTTTGTCGTAATATTATTAGAATGACCCCTTTAGCTTTTACCGATTTATGTGAGATGGTAGTTAGAGAGGGTGATCTTAGACTAACACTTCAAGCTACAGTTGAAGAGCAAGTTGCAAAAACACTTTACCTGTTAGCGCATAATACGGCAAATCGCGAGTTAGCTTTTATCTTTCGACGATCTGGGGAGTCGGTTAGTCGTCATTTTCATATTGTCCTACGAGCGATCTTGGGGTTATTTGAAAAATTTATTAAACAACCTGATGGCTCTCAAGTTCCTTCTGAAATTGCCAGCAGCCCAAGATTCTACCCATATTTTAAGGTGAACACAAATACAATTTTATTGAACTTTTAGCTAAATTCAAGGTGGATTGCATATAATTTATTATAATAATGTCAGGATTATATTGGTGCAATTGATGGAACACATATACGTGTTAAAGTTTCACAACGTGAAGCACCTATATACCGTGGAAGAAAAGATTATCCAACACAAAATGTATTGGCTGCATGCACATTTGATTTAAAATTATGCACTTTAAGTTTGGAATTATTTGAGATATGGAACAATATCATTCCATTTCATATGTTTTCTCTATATTGTGGTTGTTTAGTTATCTTCTACTTGTGTCCGTATTAGATCTGATATATCATTTTTCAAAGAATATCATTTAGTACTACATATTTTGACAAGTACATGCCATTTAACATGTAAATAGCAAAAAATAATCATAGATATAGATGCTTCGACTCTACCATTAGTCTCAAGTGTTATACCTCTTTCCAACATTTAATAAAATAATTGAGGGTATTTTAGTAAACTTAGCAGTACAGTACAGTACAATACAGTCAAGCCAAACAATAAAGATGTTATTTAACAACAGCAAACGATACAGTCTATCCAAACGTTGTATCCATCAAAACGATACAATACAGTACAATACAATACAATACAATACGATACATTATAAAACGATGGGGAACAATGATCCAAACACAGTGTAAGTTTTTTCTATTATCTTGCTGCATATTAACTAGTTGTTATGTCTTTTGTACAAGAGTTACATACTTGTGAAAGTGTGGATATTATGTACTGTAAATAGACAATTGTATATTTTAGAATTAATTTATTAAACTATTTAGATTTCAATTTGTATAAAATAAGTGATATTTAAAATTTAATACTGTGTATTTTCTATGGTTTAATAAAAAAAATGTATGTATATGGAATATTTAAAAAATTTAATAAATTAATTTTTGATCAATAAAAATAAAATGCATAAAAATCTATTCACCAAATAAAATATAATAAAATATTTAATCGTGGATATTTGACGATTTATAGCCATAAAATTATGGGTTTCGTAGCTAAATATACATGCTATAATATAAATCTAATATGAGAGCATAGCTATGTATTTGAATTTTGTAGCTAAATAAATAACACATTTTGCCACAGTATATCTCTTTGTATCTAAAGTATGGAAGATAGCTACAAAGTTAATTTATTGTGGCAAAAGATAAAATCATTAGCTATAAATATATATTCTTTGTGGCAAAAAGTTTTATTAATATAGCCACGTCACAACAATTCTTGTAGCAATAAGTATTAATTCTTAGCTATGAAATGTTAAAGTTTGTAACTAACTTTTAGTTACGCTACTTCTAGCTACGGATGCAACGAAAACTTTAGCCACGAAATTTTTCATGTTTAGCTACGACATACTTCGTAGCTGTATATGCATAATGTTGTAGTGTCGATGTTGTTCTAGCACTTATTTGGATTTTGTGGGAAAAAAAATATGAGAGCTTTTAATTAATTTGATGGATACAGAACGACTATGTATATTTGAGGAATATCCTTTAATTTGTCATTTCTATTTAGTGCACTCATAAGGTTCTAGTGTATATATATAGAAGATAGATTTTCGTTGGTAGAAATTCATATTACATACTAGTCGATTCTCTAGTTTTTGGTATATCCACGGGCAGCTTAATAATGTCATTACTGATCTCGGGCTAAACCTTAATTAATAAGAAAACTTAAAAGCAATATTTAATAAAATTATTTGTCTATATCATTATTTGAAGTGAGAGTCTAAGAGAAAATGTAAGAAAGAATTAAAAAGTATATGCAATATTTCAAACTACTTAATAACCCTTGTTATTGACAATACATATATGAGGAAGGAACAAAAAAAGAGCCTGGATAATTATAAATAAAATAGAAGAATTGATCAATGAACTGAATGTTGTGAACTAGATCTGTTTATTGCATCACCTATCTGTGTGATTGCCTCCCAATTGAAATATGAAAATTCAAAAAATATTTGGTTAAAGGAAGAAAAATAACGAAAGCAGGTAATTATTAGATATACTTTACTGATTAAACAAATAGAGAGAAAGAAATTAGGAGCAGAATTAAAGTTAATAAGCGCTCAATCTCAAGCGCAATTATTTAAGTGACTTCCATGCAGCAGACACACATTATGGCACCAAAGAATGTTTATCAGCTTGTTTTAAAATTCATGACATAAATCATTGATTATATCAGTAGTCACTTTAAATTTTAAAATCACCTCAAATAGGATAATTGTTGTTTCGAAGTGACTTACGATACACCATGCATGTTATTTTGTTAGAAGTCCTCTCTTTCTCTTTCATTACAACAATTGTGATATTTAGCGACAAAATTTTTAGCCACAACACAAAATTCATCATTAATTATTCACTAATCTAACGAAAATTATGTTTCGTATTAAAATACATAAGGCGTATACTTTTAGTGACGAAACATAAAATTTCGTAGCAAACATTTTGTCCATTAAAGTTTTCCACAAAAAACAAAGTTGGCGCCATTATTGAATAGCATTAGCCACAAATTTTATATCGCCATGCAATCCACACAGTAGCGTCCCATAACTTTTCAAAACTCACTCACCTATTTAAGAAAAATTTATGACATAAATCATTAATTACACTAGTGTTCACTTCAAGTGATTTAATTACTAATTAGGTTAATCGTCATGTCGTTCGGAAGCGACCTATCATGCACATGTATATTCTAAAGACGTACTCTATTTTTCTTTCTGTCGCGAAATTAAGAAAGTGACTTATCATACAAAACTAAAGAACGTCACATAACTTTTCAAAACTCACGCATCCATTTAAGAAAAATTCATGACATGAATCATTAATTACACTAGTGGTCACTTTAAGTTTTTAATTAACCTCAATTAAGGCAACCGTCATATGGTTTGGAAGCGACTTACCGTGCACATGTATTGTATGTTATTCTAAAAGAAGCTCTCGCTTTCACTCTTTCTATCTCGGGAAAATAAGAAAGTGACTTATATCGGATAATACTAAGGAGGGCACGTAACTTTTCAAAGCTCACACGCCTATTTAAAAAAAATATCATGACATAAATCATTAATTACACTAGCCGTCATTTTAAGTTTTTAAATACCTCAATTAGGGCAATCGTCACGTTGTTTGGAAGCGATTTACCATGCACATGCACGTTATTCCAAAAGAAGCTCTTGCTTTCTCTCTCTCTATCTCGCGAAATTAAGAAAGTGACTTATCGGATAATACTAAGGAAGGTCACGTAACTTTTCAAAACTCACGTGCCTATTTTTTCTTTAAAAAAAATCATGACATAAATCATTAATTACACTATCAGTCACTTTAAGTTTTTAAATACCTCAATTAGGGCAATCGTCGTGTTGTTTGGAAGCTCTCCCATTCTTTCTCTTGTAAAATTAAGGAATTGTGTCTTATCATACAACACGTACGTTACTCTAAAAAAAGCTCACCCTCAGCTAGTTTAAAATCGCTTATTTTAAAATATCCACTTAAATCATCAATTGCACCTGTCACAATCCATAATTTCCACCATCGGAATCGTGATAGTGCCTAACATCGCACTTGCTAAGTAAACCAACGTTAGAGTGTCATTCACCTTTTTGTCTTTACAGTTCATAGATTAACATTAACAAAGTTAAATCAAGTTGAAATAAATGCGGAAGTACGTAATTAACCAATTATCTATATACTATTAACAATCCCATAACTGTTACCACCCAGAAACTAGTGTCATAATCCACGAACCAACTATGAATATCTATAAACGTTGGTCTGAAAGAAATTACATCTGTTTAGAAAGAAAAGAAAACGGGAATGTAGAAATATAGGAGGGGACGCCAGAGCTTGCGGACACCAGCAGGACTACCTTGGGTCTCCTAGATGAAATGTCTGCAACCGACCTCTCGATCAGCCACTACCAGCTCCAAAATCTGCACAGAAAGTGCAGAGTGTAGTATCAGTACAACCGACCCCATGTACTCGTAAGTGCCGAGCCTAACCTCGACGAGATAGTGACGAGGCTTCAGCGGGGCAATTATAATGTAACCTGCATACAGTATACAATAAAGCGAAAGAGAAGTACGGTACAAATGAAATAGTAACTTGCAATAAAATAAATACGGAACTTCAAATATCTTATCAGTACCAGCTATAACTAATCCTTAGGTGAGATACAACACTACAAGATAACTTCACAGCAGAGAAGGATACATAAATGATACACTGATGTGGCGCGCATCCCGATTCCAACATATAATCAGTAACAATATGAACATTCACCATTATTACTCCTTATCAGTCCACCCTTATTCCTCATGTTGCGGCGTACAACCCGATCCCACCGTACAATAGTAATTCACCCTTATTACCCCTCAATATATCACCCTTATTCCTCCTGTTGCGGCACGGAACCCGATCCCACCATATAATAATATTTCACCCTTATTCCTCCTTAATATATCATCCTTATTCCTCCTGTTGCGGCGTGCAACCGGTCCCACCATATCAGTACCAATCACATAACAAGGACAGAAATTTCACAATGTGGCTCAAAACCCTCCACAATATTTAGCCTCAAACCAAAGCAAACAGAAGACTACACAAATTATGAAACCTCAATCAATTAATACTACACAGCGAGACCAACCAAAATATTCCATGAAACACCGATAAGCCAACTTAAACAAATAATGAAGTACAATGAAACTACAGAATAATTAATACCTTCAATAAAGAATACAACATTTAACAAGAAGCAATTAAACATGGAAACACCAATAAGCATGTAGCAGTTAAGACAGGAAGACAATATATTAAGAACGGGGAAGGAAATAGGCTAAACAGATAATTTGGCGGTGCATAGGTACTCGTCACCTCACCTATACGCCACGCACATGGAATTTCAAATAGCAATTAAGTCGGGGATCCACTACAAGAAAGTATGAAATTTGCCACAAATTTTTTTGTTGCCATATATTGAATATTGTTGCAAAAAGTACTTTTGGCAACAACAGAAAAGTTGTTGCATGTCGTTGCAATAAATGCTGATGGGAAAAAATTTTGCAACAACAAAAGATGTTGTTGCAAAAAGTTGCCGTAACGCAACAAAGAAAGTTGTTGCAATAAATTATTTTTTGGTCACACAATTGTGGCTTATGAAAATATTTAGCAACAACAATTATTGTTGCGATAAAATATTATTTTTTCGCAACAATATTAATTGTGGCAAAAAAATTGGCGGGAGGGTAGTTAATAATATGTTATAAAGGCTTTTAGCAACAAGTATTGTTGTGGCCATAAAATCACTTTTTGCCAACAATATTACATTTTTTGTTGTACAAATAACAACAACAAATATGTAGTTGCTACATAAACAATTCACATTTTAAATCTTTTAAAACATCACAAATGTATATATAAAAATTAATATATGATATATATTTGCAAAAGTCAATACACCTGAAGCACAATGTATTTACATACTTTCAAAACCTACCACTAAAACATATGTTTTTACTTGAAAAAAGAACAAGAACATCTCCAGAGTCATAATTTCTAATCAAATAACAACTCCATAAGTAAATTTTCTTCCAGTAGCTTGTACATCCATGAACCATATTGCCATCTATATTGGTTTACTCATGCTCATCCTACAAAAGAATATAAATTATAGTTATATATTTTATAAATAAAAACTATAAAGTACACAAGTATGGATCAAAAGAGAGAATAAGACAGAGAAATGAGCAAGAATGAGTGAATCCATTGTCTGGCTGATGGTTATTTAAGAGAATCTTGTTAGGTTAACCACATAGTAGTAGTAGTTGATTCATTTTTACAAGCCTATAACCGATTTAGAAGAGAGGAAAATGTTCTTCAAGCCCACATTGTAATCCGATATTTACTCTTAAATAAACAAATTTTGACCGAGGATGCTATCCTTTATAGCAACCTTTCTTGACAGATATTACACAATTGTGCTCACCAGTAGAGAAACTATTAGTATCCATAGATGCTCCTTGACTTCATGGCCATGGGTGGGAGTGGGAATGCTATCTTCAGACATATGTTCAGTTTCTAGTAATATACTTCGTCATTAGTTAAGCTTGTCTGCATGTTTTGACTACCCATAAGCTAGTAGACTAGTTAACAGTGGTGGTTGTCACACCTCCTTTTTCCGCCCCCGCGAGGGTACAAGGAGTTTTTTCCAATTAAAGGACGGTCGAAACGGGATTGGTTTAATTATTTCAGAGTCGCCACTTGGGAGATTTAGGGTGTCCCAAGTCACCAATTTTAATCCTGAATCGAGAAAAAGAGTGACTCCATATTACAGTCTGCGTACCAGAAATCCGGATAAGGAATTCTGTTAACCCGGGAGAAGGTGTTAGGCATTCCCGAGTTCCGTGGTTCTAGCACGGTCGCTCAATTGTCATATTTAACTTATTTATCTGATTTTCATACAATTGTGAACCGATGTGCCAATCTTAACTTTTTTACCACTTTATTATTATAATTATTATTTTTTTAAAAAAAAAAATAAAAATTGTGAACATTGTTTAAAACATGTCTTTGGATTACGTCACATGAAATGCACCCGCAATCCGGAACATATTTTATTCAATGTTTTAGGATTTAGATTTGGGTCGCATGAAATGCGCATCCGAGTTTAAGAAGGTAAAATTAATTAAATCGCGCCTAAAGAGTCTAGCGCGTTATTATCTTTGGGGAAGGAAGTAAAATTCACTAAACAATCCATCCCAAATTCTAAGTAATTTTTTATAAAAAAATAATTAAATAAATAAATGAGATTAGAGAATTATGTAAATTTGTATTATTTACATCTATTTATTTTTAGCGAAATCCTTCCTTATTTTAAGAAAATACTTTAATGACTACCTTTTATTATTACTAAGTTTGTCTATAAATAAAAAATTCAACATCTACATTCTTGAAATTAACATATTAAATAGAAGAGAAAAACAAATATTAACAGAAAGTAATAAAAATTATAATCATAAATACAACATGGAATTATCGAAAAATAAAATAAAAAAAAATAAAAAAAAACTAATTATCCCATAGTTTGATTAAAAATTTAAACTGTTAGTAAGACTTAAGCTTATTGAAACTAATTATTTATAAATACTGAAAATTGAAAGAAAGAAAAAAAAACTTGATTACTAAACCATATTTCTAAAAATTTAAACGATTTAACCTTAACTAACTTTGTTTTAATTCACATCATGTCCTAATACTTGTTCGCAAACTAATTCATGTTTTAACTGAAATTGACTACATGATTTCGATTAAATTATTGTTGACGAAAAAAAAAAAAAAACCTTATGAATAAGGAACTTAGTTAACTTTTGCCAAACTGATTCAATAACGCCATTTTTACGTTATTTCTTCTATTTTTCTATTAAACAGTTTTAATTAATAATCAGGCTTAAATATATTTCCTAATAATCTGGTTAAGGCGTTATTTAATATGTCGCTATAATATGCCTAGTTATGCCTATGACAGTGATTTACAGAATAATAATACATGAATAACCTAAATACAATACAAAAAATTTAAATTAAACTAAATTAAAAATTTAACACTCCATTCTTCCTTTCAGCTTACAAAATGCCAAAATTACAGTTGTGTACCTGATATTGTCAATATAAGAAGAAGAAAGTCAGCAACGTAATACGTAACACAGCAACAGCAACAATAACCAGCAATAACCAGTCAACGAAAATCCCAGCGACAGCTTTGAAAAATTCAAAATAAAATCCAGGAATGCCAAAAATAACGAACAGAAACCAAGGGAGATTTTCAGATTTTTGAAAAGCTAGTTAATCTTCAACCCTTAATTTCTACATCTGTATACCAGAATATTTATCAGGTGTGTACTACTTTCTCTTCTAATTTTCAACTTTTTTTTTTATTCTTTCTTTGTATGTTTTTCTTTTCTTGAGAGTTTCAATATATTTTTTTTTTTCGGAATAAATGTTCAACTTTTTTTTTTAATCTCTTTTTTTCTCTTCTGTGTATTTCTCTCCTCTCTCTTGTGTTCAAGACTTCACATATATATATCTCATCCCATAAATCCTTTAATCAATTATATCAATACTTTTTCTCTACCTAACCCATTATCTTCACACTCATCCCCATTACATTAAATAAACATATCACACCACCCCATTATATTTTGTCCCCCATGCTTTATTTAAAATAATGCAAGATTCCCCTTTAATTTAAATCTTGTCCCCCCTTTATATTAAATAATCATATCACAACCCACCCCATTTCATTTTGTCCCCCATGCTTCAAATAAACAATTTCAAAATGTACAATTCCTAAACTACCCCTTCCGACCTTACTGAAATTACCAAACTACCCCTGAACGTATTACAAATTTACCAAACTACCCATCAGCTATAACACATCAATTAATCAAACTTAACCAAAATATAGACAATATGATCAATTTCTAACAATGTTCAAACAACAATATGAACACGGATGAACATCATAACAACAATATCACATGAACATGATTTTAACAACATTTCAACAACAAATCACATGAACACAAATTGAACAACCAAGAACAACTAAAATTTGATTGAACAATATTTTTAGCAACAACAAACCTATTTTCGGATTTAAACAACAACAATCAAACAAGTATATTTAGATTCTTAAATTCAATAATATTGAACTTAAAATCAACTCTAACAACATTACAACAAACAATTCTTATATTAAACTTTAAACAAGATTATGAGACCAATTCAAGAAATAATCACAAATGATAAATAAGAAATCAAACTATACAAAATTCGGATTCAAGATCATCCAAACAAAGTATGAACATAAATGAATCTATTTAACACAACAAACATGACGGATTAAACGATTAAATCAATATATTCCTTTAACACAACTAAATTCTTTAAACAAATAACAAGATCGACGAAGAAACAATTATGAACTTAAACTTGAACTTAACAATACTAACAATTTCTAACAATACATAAACACATGAAACAAATTGAAGAAATAGTTAATTAAATTCCAATTTGAATCTAACAAACAACAAACTAACAAATATTCACTTAAACAATAATACAAACATGAAATGAATATGAAAACAACTAATTAAACTTCTATTTTGAAATCTGAAAATTAATTTTAACAAAGCACATGAACATGAACAAACTAGAAAAAATGATTTCAACGATAAACAACGAACAAAACAAGAATCAAATATTTAACGATTTTAACTTTTAGAAATATAAAAACGAAATATGGACAAAATAAAACTCAAAAACAACTAACCGGAGATGAATCAACGAAGAACTTTGATTGTAAACAAATCTGTCCGAGCCTCGACCAAAGCTCGAACAAATGACGACGAAGACGAAGAGAAGATGAAGCAGCCCGTAGCTACTGCCGCGACGAGCAGCAGCAGCAGTCCGTCCAACACCTGCTGCGACGAGCAGCAGCAGCACGACGTCGAGACAGCGGTCACGGCGACAGGCAGCAGCAGTCCGGCGGCGACAGGCAGCAGCACATCGCGGACAGCCATGGACGACGACATGGTCGACGTCGAAGCTCGTCCATGGCTGTGTTCGTTTGGTTGTTTGATTGAGACAGAAGCAGCAGCAGCTGGTCGATCATGGCAGCGGCAGTCCATCGAGGAGGATGACGGGAAGACGACGCACCGGCAGAAGCAACGGGGAGCAGAAACTGGCAGCAGTGCGCACAACGGAGGTTTGACGAAGAAGATGAAGCAACGGAGAAACCATGGACGACGTCGATGGAAAAATGAAGACGTGAAGATGGAGGGGAAGCCATGGTTGGGGTGTAAGGGGGGCAGCCATGGTTGTGTTTTTTTAGCTTGGGGAAGATGATGAAAAGAGAGAAAGAGAAGAAAGGGGGGGCGGATTGGTTAGGTCTTTTTAGGGTTTTTTTTTTTTTTTTGTGTTGTTTGTAAGATAATAGGATGTTGGGTTATGGACTGGGTCGACCCAGTTCGAAATTGACTGGGTCGTAGGGAAGATTGGGCCATTTTTTGGGCCTATGGCTTGAAATCGAAGAAGAGGCCCAATTCCGACTTTCTTTATATTTTCGCTCTCTTTTCTTCTTTTATTTCTCTAAAACTAAATTATAAAAATACTTAAACTATTATTAAGAACTAAATTAAGTTATAAAAGCGCAAATTAACCCTCAATAACAATTAACGCACAATTAAGTATTAATTAAGCATAAAATTGTATATTTGGACATTAAATGCTAAAAATGCAAACGATGCCTATTTTTGTAATTTTTAATTTTTGTAAAACAAATTTAATCACTAACAATTGTAGAATTAAATCCTATATGCAAAATGCGACATATTTTTGTATTTTTTATTAATTTAGCAAATAAACATGCACAGACAAATACAAATAATTATTCAAAATATCACAAAATATCACAAAATTGCACATCAAAGAAAAATCATTTTATTTTTGAATTTTTTGGGAGTAATTCTCATATTGGGCGACCTAGAACTTTAAATGTATTCCCGCATTTTACTGGTGGGCGACCTAGAACTTAAAAGTATTCCCGCATTATACTGGTGGGTGACCTAGAACATAAAGTATTCCCGCATTTTACTGGTGGGCGACCTAGAACTGAAATGTATTCCCGCATTATACTGGTGGGCGACCTAGACCTGAAATTTATTCTCGCATTATACTGGTGGGCGACCTAGAACTGAAATGTATTCCCGCATTATACTGGTGGGCGACATAGAACTTAAATGTATTCCCGCATTTTACTGGTGGGCGACCTAGAACTTAAAAGTATTCCCGCATTATACTGGTGGACGACCTAGAACTTAAATGTATTCCCGCATTTTACTGGTGGGCGACCTAGAACTTAAAAGTATTCCCGCATTATACTGGTGGGCGCCTAATTGGTAAAGAATAATTTGAATTTGTTTCCTTGATTCTCCGAGAAAATTTCCACTTGTGGCAGAAAATTTTCTGCCCCAATTCTGGCGATCTTTCTTATGGCGTATCTTTAGGCCATCATCAACACTTTATTTTCCTGTTCAAATCAAAGAAAATTTAGTTAGATTTTTTTTTTTTCGAATATGGCGAGTGGTCATGTCACTCCTGATGGGGATGATTATCCCCTTTCCCTTATTCCTGTCCGGCGTTCTCAAAACTTGTTGGGGATGATGTTATTTGCTGGAGATAACATTCTGTTGGGGATGGTTTTTCCATTTATCCCTTCACCATTTTGTATCTCAAAAATTTCTGGAGGTTATTTTGCCGAAGATGGATTTTCCTTTCTTCCCTTCCACTTCTGTGTTGTCCGACCACCTCGGAGCTTGGTCGATATTCGGTCGGAGTACTCTGGGGATCGTCTTGGAACTTGGCTTACAATTTCCTCAACATGTAAGCCATGTTGGGGATCGTCTTGGGAATCGTTTTTCTGCTTTTTTTTTTTCCGGCTCTTACCCGTACTTTCCTTGCCATTTTAGGACAGTATTATTCGGCCTGGCAATCAACATCTTCTGCCTTATTGCCTTGTCTCTGGATTGCCCTTTTCACCTTTTATGTTGTACCATTTTGGCAACTGGTAGTAAGCTCTGAAAGACCTTTCTTAAAACATAAATTTCTAGAAAAATTCTTTTAAACAAAGAAATGAAAAGATAGAAAAATGAGAAAATCTTTCTGAACAAAAAAATGAACTTATCTGGGTGATACAACCGATTCCAATGATCATGTTGTGCATTCCGGATTAATCAACCCAGTCTATTTGTGTCGATCAAACTTTCTGATGTCTTCACTTGCTGGGGATAAATAGGTGCCCAATTCTTCGCAAAATACGGATCTTTTCCGTCAATCTATCTTGTCGCCTTATAGTGCCCTTCGCGGGGTTTTCACTAACAAGGCTCTCTCATTTCTCACAACTCCCGTCGCCTTATGGTGCCTGTGAAGGTTTTCACCGATAAGACTCTCTCATTTTGTATTTCTCAGCTTACGTCGCCTTATGACGCCTGTGAAGGTTTTCGCCGATAAGACTCTCTCATCTTATTTTCTCAGCTTGGGATTGGAGTGTTGCCGATAAGATTTATCTCTGCCGGGAATTCTTTTGGCTATAAATTCTTTCAATTCATGATCCTCATTCAGTCAGGGACCGATGTTTTATTCTTGGTTTTCATTTGCCTATCTTAACACCTCTCGGATACTGATCGGGAGGTCTTTTTTGGATATCAATATAGGTTTTAGAAGAAAAGGATATAAAATTCAAAATAACTTTGATGGGTAAAGTATTACAACTCTTGGAATCAAACTCTTTTTTTTCTTTTTTTTTTCAAAATTTAGAAACATAATTTCTGCCCCAGTTTTCTTACTTGGGGATTTTTCTTTTGATTTTTTTTTCTTTTTTTTATTACCTTATGACCGAGCCGTGAGGCGCCTACGTATCCTCTTTGAGGAATCAGGTCGAACGTAGTTCACTGACTCCTTTGTTTTCTTGCGACCTTCAAAAAGTTTTTTTTTTCATACATTTTTTCATTAATGATTCCAAGAGAGGGGTATAAAAAGATAAGTATGGCTCAAAGGGGTAAAGCAAAGGTTAAAAGTGTTTGGATAGAAGAAAGAATTGTCTCCGTCATTTCATTATCCGATAAGCACTAAGTACAAACAAACAAATAAACAACAAAAGAAATTACACATAATATCTTTTGACTGCATCAGAATTGATAGCCATGTCGACGCATCTTCCTTCAACATCCGTCAGACGTAAAGCGCCATTGGATAATACTCTGGTCACAATATACGGCCCTTGCCAATTCGGGGCGAACTTGCCTTTTGCCTCAATCTGATGTGGGAGGATCTGTTTCAATACTTGTTGCCCTACTTCAAATTTTCTGGGGCGCACCTTCTTATTGTATGCTCTTGCCATTCTCTTTTGATACAACTGGCCATGACATACTGCTGCCAATCTTTTTTCATCCATTAAACTCAGCTGCTCTAGTCGGGTTTTGACCCATTCATCATCGTCAATCCCGGCCTCAGCGATAATTCGAAGGGAAGGAATTTCAACTTCCGCTGGTATTACTGCTTCGGTTCCGTATACCAACAAATAAGGAGTCGCACCTATTGAAGTACGAACAGTAGTGCGGTATCCTAACAACGCAAATGGTAGCTTTTCATGCCATTGTCTGGATCCTTCAATCATTTTCCTCAATATCTTCTTTATATTTTTGTTGGCTGCCTCAACTGCTCCATTCGCCTTGGGCCGATACGGGGTGGAATTACGGTGTGTAATCTTAAACTGTTCACATACTTCTCTCATCAAGTTGCTGTTAAGATTAGCACCATTGTCCGTGATTATTATTTTTGGGATCCCAAATCTACAAATGATATGGGAATGGACGAAATCCACCACTGCCTTCTTGGTTACAGACTTGAAAGTTTTGGCTTCAACCCACTTAGTGAAATAATCGATGGCTACCAGAATGAACCTGTGACCGTTCGAAGCTGCCGGCTTGATAGGCCCAATGACATCCATGCCCCATGCTACAAATGGCCATGGTGCGGACATTGTGTGCAATTCCGTTGGTGGAGAATGAATCAGATCTCCGTGTATCTGACACCGATGGCATTTTCGTACGAAACTGATACAATCATGCTCCATAGTGAGCCAATAATATCCCGCTCGCAGAATCTTCTTTGCCAACACATATCCGCTCATATGGGGCCCACAGACTCCAGCATGTACCTCTGTCATCACTATCGTGGCTTGACCTGCATCAATACATCTCAGCAATCCCAGATCTGGGGTTCTTTTGTACAACATTCCTCCACTGAGGAAAAATCCATTTGCCAGTCGTCGAATGGCTCTCTTTTGATCTCCGGTTGCCTGCTCCGGGTATATTCCCATCTTGAGGTATTCCTTGATATCATAAAACCATGGCTCGCCATCCATTTCTTCTTCTATTATGTTGCAGTAGGCATGCTGATTACGAACCTGAATATACAATGGGTCAACATGGATTTTGTCTGGATGGTGCAACATCGATGCTAAAGTGGCCAAAGCATCGGCAACCTCATTGTGAACTCTCGGGATGTGTCTGAACTCCACTGATCGAAATCGCTTGCTCAAATCGTGCAAACATTGTCGATATGGTATAAGCTTCAAATCTCGTGTTTCCCATTCACCCTGGATCTGATGTACTAGGAGGTCCGAGTCTCCCAAGACCAAGACGTCCTGAACATCCATGTCTGCAGCCAATCGTAGGCCCAAAATACATGCCTCATATTCAGCCATGTTGTTGGTACAATAGAAACGTAGCTGAGCTGTAACAGGATAGTGATGTCCTGTTTCTGAAATAAGTACTGCTCCTACTCCAACTCCTTTTGCATTAGCAGCCCCGTCAAAGAAAAGCTTCCACCCTGGTTCCTCATTCAGTTCTAACTCCTCTATATGTATCACTTCTTCATCTGGAAAATACGTCCTCAAAGGCTCGTATTCTTCATCAATAGGATTCTCAGCCAAGTGATCGGCCAATGCTTGGGCTTTCATGGCCGTCCTCGTCACATAGACAATGTCGAACTCTGTGAGTAATATCTGCCATTTTGCCAATCTTCCTGTGGGCATAGGCTTCTGGAAAATATACTTTAATGGATCCAGACGTGAAATAAGGTATGTAGTATGTGACGACAGATAATGCTTAAACTTTTGTGCTACCCAAGTTAGAGCACAACATGTCTTCTCAAGTTGAGTGTACTTATTCTCATAGACTGTAAACTTCTTGCTGAGATAATAGATGGCTTGCTCTTTTCTTCCTGTGATGTCGTGTTGACCCAACACGCAACCAAACGAATGATCCAGAACCGTTAGATAAAGGATTAACGGCCTCTCCGACTCAGGTGGAACCAATACAGGTGGATTGGATAAATAACCTTTGATCTGGTCAAATGCCTCCTGACATTCTGCCGTCCATTCTATCGCGGCATCTTTCCTCAGCAATCGAAAGATGGGTTCACAAGTTGTTGTGAGCTGAGCGATGAATCTGCTGATATAGTTCAATCTTCCCAACAGACTCATTACTTCTGTTTTGTTCCTTGGTGGCGGCAATTCCTGGATGGATTTGATCTTTGACGGATCCAACTCAATGTCTCGCCGACTGACGATAAATCCTAACAGCTTTCCAGATGGAACACCAAATGCACATTTGGCTGGGTTGAGCTTAATGTCGTACCTTCGAAGTCTTTGGAAAAACTTCCTAAGGTCTGCTACGTGGTCTTCCTGACGCTTGGATTTGATGATCACATCATCTACGTACACTTCGATCTCTTTGTGTATCATATCATGGAACACAGTAGTCATTGCTCTCATGTACGTTGCCCCAGCGTTCTTCAAACCGAATGGCATTACCCGATAACAATAAGTCCCTCATGGCGTAATGAAAGCTGTTTTCTCTGCATCTTCTTCATCCATCAAAATCTGATGATACCCAGCGTAGCAATCCACAAAGGAGCCGATTTCTCGCCCGGCGCAATTGTCGATCAAGATATGGATATTGGGCAATGGAAAGTTATCCTTTGGGCTTGCCCTGTTCAGATTACGGTAGTCGACGCATACCCTGATCTTCCCATCTTTCTTTGGTACTGGCACTACATTAGCCAACCAATCAGGATATCGAGAGACCCGAATAACCTTTGCTTGCAGCTGCTTGGTTACTTCTTCTTTAATCTTCACACTCATATCTGTCTTGAACTTCCTCAGTTTCTGCTTGACGGGAAGGCATGCCGGGTCAATGGGCAATTTGTGAACCACTAGCTTGGTGCTTAAACCCGGCATGTCGTCATATGACCATGCAAAAATATCTTTAAACTCAATAAGTGCTTTGATTAATTCTTCCCTGATGCCAGGCTCAATGTGGATGCTGATTTTGGTTTCTCGGACATTATCCGCATCCCCTAGATTTATAGCCTCGGTGTCATTCAGATTAGGCTTGGGTTTCTCTTCAAATTGGCATAGTTCTCGGTTTATTTCTTCGAAGGCTTTATCCTCATCATATTCAGACTCATCGTCATAATCGATCTCTTGTATCATTAAATCAGAGTCAGATTGATTTATTAGACTAGGTCGAAGATCCGTCGTGCATGCCATGTCATTAGAACCAGTAAAAAGAGAACTATTCAGAAAGAGAAAAGAATAAAACAAAATTAAAATGAGACAAGAAAAGAATTTTATTAAAATGCGGGATAACAGGGTTCACACTTTTACAAGATAAAATAAGATTTGGATTACACCCTGAATAATCCGAAAAATAAGAAAGCAAAAATCAAAGCCTACTACCAGGACTCTCCCCGAGTAGGAAGAGGAGTAACCGTCCAATTGTTGGTTTTGGCCTTAGGCCCCATAAACTGTATGTCTGTTCTGCTGGAACCCTCTCCGACTTCTACCATATTGACATCAGTGAACAATCTTTCGAAGCTCTGATTCAGATCCCTGTCAATCCCAATCAATGGCCCGAGAACTTTCGGGACCGGTGACCCCTTGGCGCTTACTCTAACAAAAGATCTTGAGAGACGTGGCACAGGTTTGGGAAGAAACCAAACTTTCTTCTTCATTTTCCGCGCTCGTTTTACATCTGCCGCAGTCGGTTTGAACCCCAACCCAAAGGTCTCCAAATTCTTGGGCAAGGAAACAGGTTGAACAATTCCCTGAAGTTCAGCTCCCAAGCCTTTTCCTGGCATAAACCCATTACCCAGCATTTCTGAAACCATCATAACCGTTGCGGAAGCTATCCTAGGATGCTGAATGATTTCACCCTCGGGGATCTTGTTTGCCGACACTGCATCAAAAATCTGGTAGACCCAGGGACCTTTGTCATCATTGGTCTCTATGAAGGGTACAATGGCGCCTCCTACGATGCACGCAGTGTCCTCGCCGTGCAACACGACCTCTTGTCTATCCCACTCGAACTTGACCATCTGATGCAAGGTGGATGGCACTGCTTTGGCTGCATGGATCCACGGTCGTCCCAACAGAAAGTTATAAGATACCGTAGCATCTAATACCTGGAATTCCATGGTAAACTGGACTGGACCGATGGTCAACTCAAGTACAATATCCCCCATGGTGGCTGTTCCATTTCCGTCAAATCCTCGGACGCAAATGCTATTCTTTTGGATTCTTCCGTGGTCGATCTTCAATTGGTTCAGGGTGGATAATGGACAAATATTGGCACTTGAGCCATTATCCACTAATGCCCGAGTAACTGCCGAATCTTCACATTTGACAGTTAGGTAGAGAGCTTTATTATGCTCCGTGCCCTCCACTGGCAGATCATCATCTGAAAATGTTACCCTGTTCACCTCGAAAATTTTGTTGGCAATCGTTTCCAGGTGATTTACAGAAATCTCATTGGGCACATGAGCTTCATTCAGTATCTTCATCAGGGCCCGACGATGTTCATCCGAATGGATTAATAATGATAGCAGTGAGATCTGGGCCGGTGTTTTCTTCAACTGTTCGACCACGGAGTAATCATGCACTTTCATCTTCTTTAAAAAATCCTCAGCTTCTTCTTCTGACACAGGTTTCTTTATTGCAGCTGGATTGGGTCTTCTCAACTCCGCCGGAGCAAAACACCGTCCTGATCGAGTCAGTCCCTGCGCCTCACAACTATTCTCCTCCACTTGTTGTCCCTTGTACATCACCACCGCCTTCTCATACTTCCAAGGCACAGCCTTGCTATCAATCACTGGTGTTTGGACTACTGGTTTTATGATGACCGGTTCCCTGCAGACCCCCTTCACAACAACCACGGGTGCAGATGATGCTCCCGTTATTACCAACTTGGCTGGTTCTGGTTTCCTTGTAGCGGCAGATGGATTCTTCCCCAATATCACCACTGGCTTGACATCTTCCCCCTTCAACTGTGCCCCTGCTTCCTCATCGATCGATTTTTCTTTCGGAGTGGCACGGATCATCATCACTGTCTGTGAGGGTTTCTTCGGCTCCCCTCCTTCGTGCACAAGTTCGATCATGTGGGCTTCAGGGTGCTTTGGCAATGGGTTCTGGTTAATGTTGGGTGCCTCCGGTGCCTGTACCTCGATCTTGTTGGTATCAATAAGATCTTGTATTGCATGTTTCAGCCTCCAACATTTCTCGGTATCATGTCCGGGAGCTCCCGAACAATATTCACATCTTACCGAGTGATCCATATTTTGGGGTAAGGGATTTGGTAATCTAGGCTCAATAGGATTTAATAAACCCAATTGCCTCAATTTGTGGAACAAGGCAATATAAGTTTCCCCCAACTCAGTAAAAGTTCTTTGCCTCTGCAATCTTTCATTTCTGGCGGCCGGATTTCCCCTGAAACCCATCCCTGGAGGGTTCCTGTAGGCTCTTGGTGGTGGATAGGTGTTTTGTGGTGGTGGGTATGTGTTATGTGGAGGTGGGTATGTATTGTGGGGAACCGGCGCGCGCCATTGTGGGCGAACCGGAGGTTGGGTGTATGTCTGGGCTTGATGGACGGTGAAATGTTGTTCTTGTGGTTGGTAGTAGGGTTGTGGAGGGTAATTTGGAATGTGTGGGTAGTTTAGACGATGGGGTCTGGGTTGGTAATGAGGGGAAGGACCTCTAGATCTGGACCAATTGTCGGCCTCTAATGTCGTGACCTCCTCTCTCCTTTTCTTCCCTAGCGCACCTCCCGTGCCGCTCTGAATGGCCTGAGTTGTTGCCTTAATTGCCGAATAACTCAGGATCTTATTGGACTTAAGTCCCTCTTCTATCATACCTCCCATTTTCACAACTTCATTAAATGATTTGCCAACTGACGTCACCAAGTGACCAAAGTAAGTTGGCTCGAGAGTTTGTAAGAAGTAATCCACCATTTCTCCTTCTCTCATTGGGGGATCAACTCTGGCTGCCTGTTCTCTCCATCGGAACCCAAATTCCCGGAAGCTCTCTCCGGGTTTCTTCTCGAGATTTAACAATGTGAGACGGTCTGGGACTATCTCAAGGTTGTATTGGAAATGTCCTGCGAAAGCCTGTGCCAAGTCATCCCAGGTGTACCACCTGCTCGGATCTTGTCTTGTATACCACTCTAACGCCGACCCGCTCAAACTCTGGCCAAAGTAAGCTATTAATAGCTCATCTTTGCCCCCTGCTCCCCTCATTTTGCTACAAAAACCTCGTAGATGTGCCATAGGATCACCATGCCCTTCGTATAAATCGAACTTGGGCATTTTGAACCCTGCTGGTAATTGAACGTCAGGGAAAGGGCATAGATCCTTGTAAGCCACGCTGACCTGGTTACCTAACCCGTGTATGTTCCTGAAGGATTGCTCCAGGCTTTTAAATTTCCGCATCACCTCGTCCTGCTCTGGGCTCTTAGCCGGCTTTTCAATCTCCGTCGGGACCTCAAAGTGGGTATTATAGGTATGTGGCTCGGGTGCTTTGAATGTGAGTTCAGGGGGGTAGTATTGTGTATCGTGAGCCTGAATCAGTGGCTCACTAGATGATCTGTGCAATGGGGCTGGGGGAGGTGCCACAAAGACGGGAACATTTGGTGGAGGAGGGTTTTGAGTGGGTGGTGGAGCTTGGGAATCATAAGCCTCTCTTCCTTGATAATAGTGATGGCTTGGGAAACTTGTTTAAGGACCGGGAGAGGGGTATTCCGGCGTGTGTGTTGGTTGGAGGGTAGGAGTAACGGGTAGTTCTTGCCCCTTCTGGGCTCTAGCTAAGGCTATCTGCATTTCATTCATTTCTAGCCTCATTTTTTCCATTTTCTCCAGGGCTTCCTTCAGCATCTGATTGGCCGTTTTTTCTGACTCAACGCTGTTGTCTGACCCAGTCATGCTTTCTGGTATAGGACCTTTTGATCTTGTCTGATAATGGTACGGTGCCAGTACGCTCTAACAACTAACTGATATTGATTGGAAAAACAATAAACTTGTCAGTGTTAGAGTCTTAACAGATATTGTAATTGCACGTTAGGGGGATGCAATGCTCCTAGGCAGTTAATCATTTCTAACATGCTTTTGCTCTGACCGCATGCATCATCCCGACTTATTTTTTGCTCTGACAAATATATATTCTTCTTTTTTTTTATAATTTTTTCTTTTTAATTACGGTCGAATCCTATAGAGATTGCCTACGTATCGTGACCCCGCACGAATCAGACCAAGCGTAGTTCGTGCCATAAGACCAAATATTTTTTTATTACTCAAAATAATGCTATTACAAGCCATCACAAAAAATACAGACTTTATATATATATTTTTGAGAATGTTTATATATATATATATATATATATATATATATATATATATTTTTTTTTTTTTTTTTTTTTTGAGAATGTTTGAAGAAAGAAAAAAAAAACATATGGGTAGACAACAGACTCGAAAAACAAACAAGTGCAAGATTGAACTAGGGATACATTAAAGCTTTGAATTTTGGTGCCCGCGAGGCATCATTCGGCCTTTCCGCGGGCTTGGGGGCCAGGCTTCTTTGCAAGCTTTTTAGTTCCTCCATGATCTGATGGACATAACCCATGATTGAGGCAAATAGGACATCACGAGGCATCTCTTCACATGTTAGGCACTTTGTGGTGATATAGCGCCCTATATCATTGATCCTACCCCTGATTCTATCTCTCTCTATGCACAGCTGTTCTATCCGTTGATTCTTTAGTCCCAATATTCGAGTATTGTCAATGAGCTGCTCTTGGAACCTCTCCATTTGTTCTTCCATCCGGGCTATCGACTCATGGCAGTGTTCTCTATATGTTCTAGTATCCTGGGCTTGTTTGAGGACCCGATTATTGAGAATGGAGTTTATCTCTCTCAATGTCGCAACACTCATTTCGTAGTCCCTTTTTACTTGCCATAGGTGCTCTCTCCGTGATGTTGTAACTGTAGCCCACCTGACCCGCATTCTTGTTATACAAGCCTGGGATCTCTCCAAGTCTTCTCGGCTTTGGCTGACTTGATTTCTCAATTCCGCTATCAACCTTTCATCAGATCGACGTTTCTGTCGGTCGCTATCACTCTTACTGACTTGGCGAATTCGGGCTTTCAGTGCCTGGTTTTCTTTGGCTAATTTGTTCTTCTCACCCTGCTCTGAGGCTACTTGAACGTTGTTTTCAAACATAAGCCTTTCAATTTGTCGCTTCAGCTTACCGATTTCAACCCGGTAGCCTTCCTCTCTCACTAACCAGCCCCACTGTTCCTGCGAATCATCCGTAAATTGTTGGACGTGAGCTCTTTTGGCAGCCCTCTGACGAATCTGGAACCTTTTCCCGAACCAAACATCGTATTTTGGGTCTACCTCACCCTTAGCTAGCTCTCGAACCATAGTTTTGGGTTCAAGGAATCTACATTCTTGCCACAGCTTTCTAATTTTTCCTTCGGGGAACACGACTCCTGGACTCAACTCAATGGCGTGCTTGCTTAGATCCTCATCAGTGGGAATTACCTGAAATCTTCCTAGTTGGCGCAGTACCCGATGAGGAGCATATGGTTGGATGCTACGAAGTCCCATCAAAAGAACATGACATTCCTCGGCCGCCATGTATATTACCTCAGTATCATTCAACCACCCAAATGCCCATTCAACTTGGTCGGCTGTTGTTGACCTCAATTGTGCAAGCCATGCTTCGACGCCTTCGGGAAATATGACGCCTGTCATTCGTTTCTCAAAGCCGCTAATGCAGTTTTTCTCAGTCAACCCGTGGTTCATGTATCCCACTCGGTGATGGAGGTGTTCTTGCATCCACAGCTGGAGTAACAGATTGCATCCCTGAAAGAACTTGCCTCCTTCTCGGCATATAGTTAAAGCTCGGTAGATTTCGGACAAAATTAAAGGAACCACAGTACTGTCGGTTCTTTTGATTGCAACATCGGCCATCCCTACAAGGCCTATCTCTATTTTTTTATCTTTGTGGGGACAGACCACAACTCCCAGAAATGCTGTGATAAATGCCAAAGTACGTCTTGCTTCCCACTTGATTCTGTTCCCAGTGTGAATTAATCCGAGGTTTGGTTCTTCCAAACCCTGAGGAATTCCGTACCGTTGATACAAGAATTGGAGAGTACAACATCCCTTCGACAAATCATCATTCTGTACCTTCCGACTAATGCTTAGCAAATCCAAGAACGCGTGCGGAGATACTGGTCTTGGTGAAAGTAAATACTGCCCTCTTAGTTTCCCATTCAACCCTGCATATCCGGCGACTTCCTCTAGTGTAGGTGAAAGTTCAAAGTCAGCAAAACGAAACACGTTGCGTGTTGGGTCCCAGAACGGTATTAGAGCCTCGATGATATCTGTCCTTGGCTTGATATTCAACAGATCGACAAAACCTCCCAAAACTCTTTCCACTATCTTTATACTATCCTTTCCCATATCATTCCACCACATGTGGAGTTGCGAAGGGACCTCGCTACACACTGAGAATGGTTCATTTTGACTTGTGCTCATCCTGCACATTTATTATAGTGATTAAAGAAGGAAAAACTTTTATTTGACTTAAAAACTATCTATATTCTAAAGAAATATTTTTTGGATTTTAATTTTTTTTTCTTGAAAAAAAAACTTTTAAGGAGAAAGGAAATATTTTTGAACCAATATTCTGAATTTATGAAAGAAATACTACAGAAAAATATTTTTGAATTTTATTTTGAATATCTTTTAAACAAATAATTGGGATTTTGAGATTAAAAGGAAATATATATATTTTTTTTAAAAAAAAAATTTTGAGGTCTAAAAGAAAAACTTTCTAAAGAAGTGAGTAATGTTAAATATTTTTGGATTTTTTTTTTGAATATGGTGAGCCGAAACCAAAGAGGTTTGCCTCTGATCTCACATCCGGTGAGAATCATACCCGCGTAATTCAGGCTATAAACTAACTAATTTTTTTTTGAAAACAAACAAATTTTTCCTTTTTCTTTTATATCAAAAAAACTATTTTCCTTTTTCATTTTTTTTTAAATAAAGCAAATTAAAATAAAAGACTTATTCCTACACACTTTCTGCTTTCTAGGCAAACCAACAATTCTAAAAGTAAAAATATATATGTTTTTTTTAAAAAAAAAAAATTCGGCAGCATTTCGACAGTACTTGGACACTGATTTTTTCTAAATTAATCAAATAACTTTCCACTTGCTATTTTTATTTTATTTTATTTTTTACACTCCCGAGACTCAGAAGTCGGTCAACATGCAAGACCGAGCAAATAAATGCACATAAAACAAATAAGATGCATCAGGATGGTCATTTTCATTTTTGGTGCACCTGTCCTAGACAGACCCAACCCCTGTGTTGAGCCTCCAAAGTCAGATGCACGTGATGCAAACAAACGTTCCTACTAGGGATCCGACATGTGGTTTTGTTATACTAGGTTCAGAACCTGGGTGTTTGTTCTAGACCTGGCTTACCCGAGCGGACAGCTCGAGCCGAGGGGGGTAGCGTACCGGGAATACAGAAGCTTCACCGGCTTAGCAACTTGTCCGAACCTCGTTCTAAATTGGGATTTTACACTATACAGAAAAGAAGTCGTACGAAGTACACCCTTCTTCATGATTTAGAAGACTCAGAGAGGAGATGGGTTTCGGCACAGTTTATACACAGTTCATGTAGTATCAAAGCGGTAAAAGCAGCATTTAGCACATTAGGCTCAAACATATAAAAATCAGATAAAACCAAATATAACAATTTATATGAGCTCGAATTTCTAACCCTGAACCAGAGATTCTGGGTTAATTCCCCAGCAGAGTCGCCAGAGCTGTCACACCTCCTTTTTCCGCCCCCGCGAGGGTACAAGGAGTTTTTTCCAATTAAAGGACGGTCGAAACGGGATTGGTTTAATTATTTCAGAGTCGCCACTTGGGAGATTTAGGGTGTCCCAAGTCACCAATTTTAATCCCGAATCGAGAAAAAGAGTGACTCCATATTACAGTCTGCGTACCAGAAATCCGGATAAGGAATTCTGTTAACCCGGGAGAAGGTGTTAGGCATTCCCGAGTTCCGTGGTTCTAGCACGGTCGCTCAATTGTCATATTTAACTTATTTATCTGATTTTCATACAATTGTGAACCGATGTGCCAATCTTAACTTTTTTATCACTTTATTATTATAATTATTATTTTTTAAAAAAAAAAATTAAAAATTGTGAACATTGTTTAAAACATGTCTTTGGATTACGTCACATGAAATGCACCCGCAATCCGGAACATATTTTATTCAATGTTTTAGGATTTAGATTTGGGTCGCATGAAATGCGCATCCGAGTTTAAGAAGGTAAAATTAATTAAATCGCGCCTAAAGAGTCTAGCGCGTTATTATCTTTGGGGAAGGAAGTAAAATTCACTAAACAATCCATCCCAAATTCTAAGTAATTTTTTATAAAAAAATAATTAAATAAATAAATGAGATTAGAGAATTATGTAAATTTGTATTATTTACATCTATTTATTTTTAGCGAAATCCTTCCTTATTTTAAGAAAATCCTTTAATGACTACCTTTTATTATTACTAAGTTTGTCTATAAATAAAAAATTCAATATCTACATTCTTGAAATTAACATATTAAATAGAAGAGAAAAACAAATATTAACAGAAAGTAATAAAAATTATAATCATAAATACAACATGGAATTATCGAAAAAAAAAATTAAAAAAAACAAAAAAAAAACTAATTAGCCCATAGTTTGATTAAAAATTTAAATTGTTAGTAAGACTTAAGCTTATTGAAACTAATTATTTATAAATACTGAAAATTGAAAGAAAGAAAAAAAACTTGATTACTAAACCATATTTCTAAAAATTTAAACGATTTAACCTTAACTAACTTTGTTTTAATTCACATCATGTCCTAATACTTGTTCGCAAACTAATTCATGTTTTAACTGAAATTGACTACATGATTCCGATTAAATTATTGTTGACGAAAAAAAAAAACCTTATGAATAAGGAACTTAGTTAACTTTTGCCAAACTGATTCAATAACGCCATTTTTACGTTATTTCTTCTATTTTTCTATTAAACAGTTTTAATTAATAATCAGGCTTAAATATATTTCCTAATAATCTGGTTAAGGCGTTATTTAATATGTCGCTATAATATGCCTAGTTATGCCTATGACAGTGATTTACAGAATAATAATACATGAATAACCTAAATACAATACAAAAAATTAAATTAAACTAAATTAAAAATTTAACACTCCATTCTTCCCTTCAGCTTACAAAATGCCAAAATTACAGTTGTGTACCTGATATTGTCAATATAAGAAGAAGAAAGTCAGCAACGTAATACGTAACACAGCAGCAGCAACAATAACCAGCAATAACCAGTCAACGAAAATCCCAGCGACAGCTTTGAAAAATTCAAAATAAAATCCAGGAATGCCAAAAATAACGGACAGAAACCAAGGGAGATTTTCAGATTTTTGAAAAGCTAGTTAATCTTCAACCCTTAATTTCTACACCTGTATACCAGAATATTTATCAGGTGTGTACTACTTTCTCTTCTAATTTTCAACTTTTTTTTTATTCTTTCTTTGTATGTTTTTCTTTTCTTGAGAGTTTCAATATATATATTTTTTTCGGAATAAATGTTCAACTCTTTTTTTTTAATCTCTTTTTTTCTCTTCTGTGTATTTCTCTCCTCTCTCTTGTGTTCAAGACTTCACATATATATATCCCATCTCATAAATCCTTTAATCAATTAAATCAATACTTTTTCTCTACCCAACTCATTATCTTCACACTCATCCCCATTACATTAAATAAACATATCACACCACCCCATTATATTTTGTCCCCCATGCTTTATTTAAAATAATGCAAGATTCTCCTTTAATTTAAATCTTGTCCCCCCTTTATATTAAATAATCATATCACAACCCACCCCATTTCATTTTGTCCCCCATGCTTCAAATAAACAATTTCAAAATGTACAATTCCTAAACTACCCCTTCCGACCTTACTGAAATTACCAAACTACCCCTGAACGTATTACAAATTTACCAAACTACCCATCAGCTATAACACATCAATTAATCAAACTTAACCAAAATATAGACAATATGATCAATTTCTAACAATGTTCAAACAACAATATGAACACGGATGAACATCATAACAACAATATCACATGAACATGATTTTAACAACATTTCAACAACAAATCACATGAACACAAATTGAACAACCAAGAACAACTAAAATTTGATTGAACAATATTTTTAGCAACAACAAACCTATTTTCGGATTTAAACAACAACAATCAAACAAGTATATTTAGATTCTTAAATTCAATAATATTGAACTTAAAATCAACTCTAACAACATTACAACAAACAATTCTTATATTAAATTTTAAACAAGATTATGAGACCAATTCAAGAAATAATCACAAATGATAAACAAGAAATCAAACTATACAAAATTCGGATTCAAGATCATCCAAACAAAGTATGAACATGAATGAATCTATTTAACACAACAAACATGACGGATTAAACGATTAAATCAATATATTCCTTTAACACAACTAAATTCTTTAAACAAATAACAAGATCGACGAAGAAACAATTATGAACTTAAACTTGAACTTAACAATACTAACAATTTCTAACAATACATAAACACATGAAACAAATTGAAGAAATAGTTAATTAAATTCCAATTTGAATCTAACAAACAACAAACTAACAAATATTCACTTAAACAATAATACAAACATGAAATGAATATGAAAACAACTAATTAAACTTCTATTTTGAAATCTGAAAATTAATTTTAACAAAGCACATGAACATGAACAAACTAGAAAAAATGATTTCAACGATAAACAACGAACAAAACAAGAATCAAATATTTAACGATTTTAACTTTTAGAAATATAAAAACGAAATATGGACAAAATAAAACTCAAAAACAACTAACCGGAGATGAATCAACGAAGAACTTTGATTGTAAACAAATCTGTCTGAGCCTCGACCAAAGCTCGAACAAATGACGACGAAGACGAAGAGAAGATGAAGCAGCCCGTAGCTACTGCCGCGACGAGCAGCAGCAGCAGTCCGTCCAACACCTTCTGCGACGAGCAGCAGCAGCACGACGTCAAGACAGCGGTCATGGCGACAGGCAGCAGCAGTCCGGCGGCGACAGGCAGCAGCACATCGCGGACAGCCATGGACGACGACATGGTCGACGTCGAAGCTCGTCCATGGCTGTGTTCGTTTGGTTGTTTGATTGAGACAGAAGCAGCAGCAGCTGGTCGATCATGGCAGCGGCAGTCCATCGAGGAGGATGACGGGAAGACGACGCACCGGCGGAAGCAACGGGGAGCAGAAACTGGCAGCAGTGCGCACAACGGAGGTTTGACGAAGAAGATGAAGCAACGGAGAAACCATGGACGACGTCGACGGAAAAATGAAGACGTGAAGATGGAGGGGAAGCCATGGTTGGGGTGTAAGGGGGGCAGCCATGGTTGTGTTTTTTTTAGCTTGGGGAAGATGATGAAAAGAGAGAAAGAGAAGAAAGGGGGGGGGGGGCGGATTGGTTAGGTCTTTTTAGGGTTTTTTTTTTTTTTTTTTTGTGTTGTTTGTAAGATAATAGGATGTTGGGTTATGGACTGGGTCGACCCAGTTCGAAATTGACTGGGTCGTAGGGAAGATTGGGCCATTTTTTAGGCCTATGGCTTGAAATCGAAGAAGAGGCTCAATTCCGACTTTCTTTATATTTTCGCTCTCTTTTCTTCTTTTATTTCTCTAAAACTAAATTATAAAAATACTTAAACTATTATTAAGAACTAAATTAAGTTATAAAAGCGCAAATTAACCCTCAATAACAATTAACGCACAATTAAGTATTAATTAAGCATAAAATTGTATATTTGGACATTAAATGCTAAAAATGCAAACGATGCCTATTTTTGTAATTTTTAATTTTTGTAAAACAAATTTAATCACTAACAATTGTAGAATTAAATCCTATATGCAAAATGCGACATATTTTTGTATTTTTTATTAATTTAGCAAATAAACATGCACAGACAAATACAAATAATTATTCAAAATATCACAAAATATCACAAAATTGCACATCAAAGAAAAATCATTTTATTTTTGAATTTTTTGGGAGTAATTCTCATATTGGGCAAAAATCACGTGCTTACAGTGGTATTAGACCTTCTTGATGTACACTACTTTGTTAGAATCAGAAAATTGAGAAGCTTCATCGTGAGACCAGAATATAGAAGAAGAGCGCTAACTATGTACTATAGATTTTTCATATCGCCACAAAATCACATTAGATTTGGCTTCTTTATTTTCTTTTACTTTTTTTCTCCAAAGTATAAGATATTCTCTGTATATAACTTTAGTCTAGAATCTTTTAAAAGCCCAAGATCAAACAACTTTTCATTTTGATATGATATGACTGAGAACCAAAAGAATTGCAACAGAAAACTATAAAGTCTAAGAACAAGCACATCACCTTTCAAAGGTCCAAGATCAAGCAACTTTTCTTTCTGAATTGAGAAGAATGCAAATATGACAACGAACAATATCAACCAAGGAATTTACTTTTACAAGAGTTAGACAGAGTTTTCTTACCGTGATGTCATCCATAAGTCTTGAACAACTTGTACCATCCGAACCACCTAAATTAGAAAAAATATTTATAATTGCAGCAGGAACTCCATTCTGTTAAACATAATAAAACTGCATAACTTAATTTGTTGTACAAATCAATGGAAAGGAATGATATAGGAACGAGGAAGAAACAAAGATAGTGCAACAAGAGTAATTTATGGATTCGACTACTTTAATATCTTTGGTTCCATAATCAAAGAGTTTTCTTTTCTCTGTCTCTTTGTTTAATTCTGTTTAAGCAGAGGGTGTAGAATCATTCACTATTCAATCATAGGGCATAGAATCATTCGTTGTAACAGTATCACAACACAAGACAATGAAAATGTCATCCCAGATGAGATCTATTTTACAATTTTATACCATATTTGAGAGAAGCAATGACCCTAGAGTTCCAAGGACAAAAACATCAACTGACATTTCGATTGTATCAGCATTGCATAACAACTGCTGCCAGCATTCCAGAAACATTAGCAGTACCACCACCATCACCAATTCAAGCCGTAGAGAATGAACAGAATACCACAAAAGAGGAAAGTGATGCTACCACTTTTACTGTTGTGTAGTTTGAACGAAATATTTTAGGACCAAAAGCAAGAAATTGAAATACCTCATTACTTAGTATATGTGATGCTAGTGCCATCATGCTCTCTTTTAATAGTTTTTGGTCACGCATTATGGCTTCTCGATTTTTTCGCTCTTCCTCAAGCTTAATCTTTACTTCCTTTAGCTGGCATTCTACACTCTCTCGTTTACGACGCTCTTCTTCTGCCTCTTTTTGTTGTGCTTGTAGTTTATCTTGAATTTCATTCATGGATCTCCTACTTGTTGAATTAACTCCCGAACCTTGACCACGACAATAACTTGACGTTTCTCCAACAACTTTCACAAATGCAGCATTAATAACTGGGTCCAAATCAGTATCTTCTTCAATTTCTTGAATTTGTTCAGCAATATATTCTTTCACCTTATCCTACAAAAAATATATATAGGCTTTAACGTTCAATATTTATTTCTACGGACTCACATTCTAGGAATAAGGATAATAGTCTCGCACGTACATGTAACTCAGCAGATGCATCATTAACCCAATGTCCATTCTTCATGTGAGTCAATTCCCAAAGTTTCTGCAAGTTTGGCTCTTTTCCGGTGCTTGTATCTCTCTACCAAAATAAATCAAATTATGTTATAAAATTAAAAATAACCAAAATTCGTCAAAATAAAGATATATGTTACCTGTTCAAAAGATATTACCTGGAAGGATTTTCTGCCGCAAATATGATTCATTTCTTGTTTTGCCTTATTGGTTTTGTTTCGATCACTCATTCTCTGTATTGAATTTGAATTTGTAAATATATTTTCTTGATGAATTATAAGAAGTAGAATAAGAAAATAAATAATTTACAAAGTTAAATCAATTTAATTTTGGCATATTCCTAATTAATTACCTTAAAAGTATCAGAATCGAAATATTCAACCAAGAATTTCCATTCAGCTTCACTAACATCGGTTGGCATGTTCTGCAAGCGTTCCTCCTTTATAGCATATTTTTTGAAATGATCATGGAGCCTACTACAACGATATCTATATAAATTATTAGCTGTTTTAAGGATAGTATCTCGATTGTGTTGTGTGTCTGGAAGTTGGAAGGTGTCCTGAATTCAGAATAAACTTAAGTGAGCTTACTTGAAATAGAGTTGTGATTGTCTGCCAATGAACCGAGGACTGTTTCAGAGTCAGCTTCTCTATATTTGTATACTTACACTGAGAGTTTTCTTATGTTTACTAAACCAACAAGAAAATTCTAAGGGAACAGAGTGAATTACCAGCATATGAGCAACAATCCTATCTTTTGCTATATCAGGAACTTCCTTCCAATTCTTGACATCATGCCTAGCATTATGCATAACTTTAACAGAGAGCTCAGTAATGAAATCATTAGCTCCAGGACCTACTGCTACAGTTCGATCTGGTGGAATAATCACCTTCAGCTTTCCATTGTCACTATCTTTGCGTTTCTTTTGGATTGAAAGTCCTGTTGTCTTCCCTCTTCCTTTTCTCTTTTTACCTTCAGCTATATATGGAAATATTTAGATGTATAGTAAACATAACATATACAAGCTAGAGTTTTTATAGGGCAGAATTTTAACAAATAAATTAACTTACCCGGTGGTGGGTTTGAGATTACATCAACAGTTTCATCATTGTTAGAAACATGCACATCCGTCATCATGATATGCTGCAACATATTAAAAAAAATTGTATTATTGGACTAGTCGAATGTACAAGTGACAGAAGCAAAATACTAAGAAAGAGACAATATATTTTCAGAAACCGAGAGAAACAAATCAATTGAAAGCAAAAATTATAAAGAAATTACAGAAATAGAAAAGAAATTAACCATTTCGGCAAGGTGATGGAAATATTTTTGTGAAGAAAGCGATTGAAATAGGCAAAATTATCTGACTAGTTGAAAATTACAACCAGTCATCATCCTCAATTTCATCAAACTCATCAGAAAGATATTCTTAATCTGCATTGAAGTCATCTCCATTTTCATGATCAGATTCATCAAAAGCTTCTAAGTCTACTTCTTCCTCATTACTTAGAGAAGGGGCATCTACACTCACTCCATCAATGTCTTCTCTTTGTATTTTAATAACATCATTGTCGGACTCTATTTAAAGATCTACTTCTCCTCTTTCAACCAAGTCAATCAGTTGATACGGCTCCGTTTTATCTTCTTGTTCGGGTAAATCAAACAAATTCCGTGGTCTTACTCTTACCACAGCATGCCAATTCTCATTTTGATCGTGTTTAACATAATACACAGATTGTGCTTGTGAGCCTAAAATGAATGGATCATTTGTATAATGGACTCGTGTCACATCTACACATATGAATCCATATTCATCCCTTTTATAACCTCTACTTTGACTACGACCTTGAGTAGGAACTTCAAACCAGTCACATTGGAATAATATGACTGAATTATTATCCAAATATTGGATCTCTAAAATCTTTCTTATCTTTCCATAATAATCAACATTTCCTGTATGTTCATCACTTTTCACAACTACACCACTATTTTGAGTTTTCAAACCTAGCTCAGATTTCATTGTTCGAAACCTAAACTCATTCATGATATATCCATTATGGCAATAAGCACGAGGATCTGGACGTCTTGCCAAAGGTAGTAATCCACTGGTAATTCGGCCATCACCATTTTATTTTAACTGTGCCACCTATAATATTTCAATTACAAACTCACAAACATTAATACTATTTAAAAAATATAATTTACAAATTATCCTAAATAAAAATAAACAAGCATTAAATGATATAATTTACCTTTTTCTCAAACCACAAAGGAAATTCCTCCTTGTGCCTCTTGAAAACATTTCTAGTATTCTCATTCCTTAATATTTCTAAGTGTTGCCTATGGAATGTGAGCATTTAATAAAATCAAAATAAATAATATTAAAACATAGTTGTTGAGATTTCCATAAAAATAAAAGGATGTAAACTAACTGAAAGGTATCTTACTCAATCCAAGGTCTGACTTCCTCACAATTTTGGAGGATATAAAAATGAGCTTGATTGATTTCATGAGTGCTTAAGTTTATCCAATCACCCCCTACTAAAGGCTTACCACGACAATTAAATACAGATAAACCATTTGGTTCGATATTAGAAGAATCAAAATTTCTATCCGGACGATTTTGCTTTGTCTCCATATCAGTCAAATATTTGGAACAGAATATCATGCATTCCTCAACAAGATATCCCTCGGCAATTGATCCTTCCGGGCGAGCTTTATTTCGTACATAACCTTTCAAGGTGCGCAAAAATCTATGACGTAAAAATAGATCAGTTCTGCAACAAATTTTAACTAGAAGAGAAACTAAAGGAATAGTTTAGAGGAATACGAATCCAACCTTTCAATGTAATACATCCATCGAAATTGAACGGGACCACCCAACTTTGCCTCCATTGCCAAATGAATTGCCAAATGAACCATAACATCAAAGAACGTTGGCAAAAACACACGTTCTAATTTACAAATTGTCACCCGTATACTTTTATCTAGTTGATCTAACTTCTCCACATACAACTCTTTAGCGCACAAATCGCTAAAGAATAATGACAGTTCAACTAATGGATCACATGCATCCTTTGGCAAAATCCCTTTGATGATAAGTGGAAAAAATGCGTTGAAACAAAACATGGTGGTCATGACTTTTAAGTCCGAAAATTCTTGCTTCCTTAACATTGACACAACGACTAATGTTAGAAGCATAAGCATCGGGAAACTTGACTTCTTTAATGAGCTGACAAAATTGAATCTTCTCAGTTTTAGACATTGTATAGCTTGCTGGAGGAAGTATGTACTAATTACCACTTTTTATTGGATGAAGGAGTTTTTTTTATTTTCATCTCTTGTAAGACCAACCCAGATTTTAGTGTGTCCTTTGTTTTTCCTTCAATATCTAATAACGTTCCTATCACACTTTCACTGATATTTTTTTCTATATGCATCACATCCAAATTATGTCTCAACAATAAAGTCCTCCAATATGGGAGTTCAAAGAATATACTTCTTTTCTTCCAATTGTCATATCTTATTGTATCTCGTTTTCTTTTTCTTGTGATGCCGTCAACTAACATTTGTGAGGATGTATTAAGTTGTGCAAGCACATCATCTCCACTCAAAGCTTGTGGCGCAAGTCTTTCTTCCTTTGTGTTATCAAAAGAACTTTTATTTCGACGATAGGGATGATTTATTTCCAAGAACCTACGATGACCCATATAGCATTGCTTGCGACCGTATTTCAAGTAAATAGAACAAGTATGTATATGACAAACCGGACAAGCTAATTTACCTTTAGTGCTCCAACCGGACAAAATACCATAAGCTGGAAAGTCATTAATTGTCCACAATAAAGAAGCACGTAAGAAAAAATTTTGTTTCATAAAAGCATTATAAGTCTCAATTCCACTCTCCCATAAGGTTTTCAAATCATCTACCAAAGGTTGGAGATACACATCAATATCCATACCAGGGCCTTTTGGTCCAGGAATAAGTAAAGACAACAAAAGATTTGATTGTTTCATGCATAGCCATGGGGGGAGATTATATGGGATCAACACTACCGGCCACATACTATAAGCATTACTCATTGAACCAAAAGGATTAAAGCCATCTGAAGCAAGCCCAAGCCTTACATTACGTGGATCTGAAGCAAAACTTGGATATTTTTCATCAAAATTTTTGCACGCCAAGGAGTCAGCTAGATGTCGTAAAACTCCATCATCGACTTTCTTATTTTTATGCCATCTCATATCTTCAGCGGTACGTTTTGTCATAAACAATCGTTGTAATCTTGGTATGATAGGAAAGTATCTAAGAATCTTTCTAGAAATTCCTTTCTTTCTCTTATTCGAATTTTCTGAAGCAACCTCTTCATCAGTATGTTCTCCTTTTCTTACCATCCATCTTTTCTCACCACATTTAGGGCATTGCTAAAGATCTGCATATTCCTTTCTATATAAAATGCAATTATTAACACATGCATCTATCTTCACATAATCTAAACCCAAACCTTTAATTATCTTTTGAACTTCATAGATAGAATTCGGGAGCATATTTCCTTTGGGTAAAACATCACTCAATAGTTTCAATAAAAAGTCAAATGAGGTATTACTCCAGCCATGTAGACACTTCATTTGAAAAAGACGCATTACAAACGAGAGTTTGGAGAACTTTTCACAATCAGGATATAACTTTTGCTCTGCATCTTTTAATAATCTATAGAAAATTTTAGCTTCTGTAGTAGGCTCTTCAGAACTAGACTCACTGTTCTTATCAAACTCATGACTATGAGTGGGAATACCACGATACAAGTCATGCAACATTTCAAAAGTGGAAGCATCATCATTTCTTATATCTGAATCTGTACCAACATTTGTTCCATCATCTGAAGATGAATCCGACTCACCATGATAAATCCACCTATCATATGTTTAATCTATTCCCCGTCTAAGTAAATCTGTCTTTACTTCTTCTCGCGTTTTCCAAAGAACATTGTTACACCTAATACACGGACATTGGATTCTTACACCAACATTAGGATTAGAAAATGCGAAGTTTAAAAATTGTTCTACACCATTCAAGTATTGAGATAACGCCCTATTCTTAATGAATATCCAGCTCTTATCCATCATGTACTTGCCTACAATAAAATATAAAAGTAAAACTATATGATTGTCTTTCTCTCTATTTTCTATTATCTGTTGTATCGGAAAAAAATAGATTAGAGAATTACTTAGAAACATAAGGCTTTGAGTTGAACTGAAAAGCCAAATAATTAGAATTAGTGGACAAAATTAGGCAAACAAAAGCTCCACTTTGAGCTATGCATATTAGGCAAATAAAATTTTTACTTTGAGACTCTTGTTTATTGTGGGAATCACGGAAGTATTAATGTCTAGACAGAGTATGTGCCCTTCTTAAAAAATCGCATAGGAGCACCAACGTGATTCGATTCAGCTATGGTTGGACAATTTTTCTCTTTCACACTTTCTCAGGAATTAACAGAGTGCAAGGGAATGAAATACTTATTTTCTAAAAAATTTCTTTTCTCAAAAAATAGAATAATATAAATACTTAGTAAAATAATGCATTTTTCCAAAGTTGAAAGCATCTACAATTGCAAATCACTCATACTACAACCAGTGTAACTAGAAAATACTCCACGCTTTTGATGAGTAATCCAGAATTTACTTTACGTCGGATTCAATAATAGCAATACACAACAACAACAACAACAACAACAACAACAACAACAACAACAAATCTAGTGTATTCCCACAAGTGGGGTTTGGGAGGGTAGTGTGTACGCAGACCTTACCCCTACCTTCAATAGGTAGAGAGGTTGTTTCCGATAGACCCCCGTCTAAGGATAGAATGAGAAATAATATATTAAATATTCTAAAGTCCAAATAAAGAAATCTACAATTTTTTATTAAAACTTCACAAGATGTTAGTACTAAATGAAGGACACTTTAAATGGATACATATATAGTGGCTTCAATATTCCACCTTACTGTTTTGATGAAATTTTTGAAATTAACTTTCAGAGTATTTTGGGTAGAAAAGAAAGGGTAGAACCATTCGTGGAATACATATATCTATTGAAGATTAGTAATCACCTGCCAAATTATTGAACGATTGTGATATCCAGGAACCATGACATAATCAGCATAGATGAATAGCAATAGACATGAATAAAATATTCAAGAACCAAAAATTAGACAGGGGACATAAAGAAAACTTATGAACCAGACCAACATCAGAAATAACATCAAGTAATTGATAAACTTCTCACAAAATTAGTATTAAAACTTGAAGTGTAAATCTATTGACCTTCAATATAATCTATTAACTTCGAGAAAATATTGTTTCACATTAATATGAAAGGCAACAGAAAAGATCCATAATTCATATGAAAAGCAACAGAAAAGATCCATAATGCTACACGTAACAACAGAAAAGATCCATTCATATAAAGAACAAGAAATTGGACAATGCTAAAAGAAAAACTTTATGAAAAGTTTCTTTTTGAAAACGGTATTTTCATTATTCGGTGAACCAGCAATCGATAAAGCAATTTGAATAGGGTTCTTACCGATTCTTTTCCGATCAGCAGTAATACGACGCAGCAAGGAGGATGAAGCAGAGAAGGAGCTCGTTCAAGAATAGCAGATAAAAAAAACCCTAGCCAGATTGGTTATTAGAGAGTGCGCTAAAAATTTGAGTAAAGTTATTAAAAGGGGAAAAGTTTGTCGCGTTTAATTTTGGCGGAAAACTGGAAAGTTTTAGGCCACAACCCACGAACCTTCTTGATAAAATATTATGTATTGCCAACAAAAAGATTTTGTTGTTGCAAATTCTGTTTATATTTTAAGTTTATATATTATCTTAAAAGTTCTATTAACTAAAATCAGTTGTTGCCATTTATTAAATTCGGCAACAATACCATAATTGTTGCTAGAATATTTTTAAAATTTAAATTTTATTATCTGAACCATAGAATATGGCAACAAAATTAATACGGTTGCCAACAATAAAAATTTGTTGCAAAAAAGTTTATTCTATAGCAACAAATTTGTGGAATTGTTGCCATTTATCCATTTTTGCCAACAATATTTCAGTTGTTGCTAAAACATTGTTGTAAATTCCATTTTCTTGTAGTGATCCCTAATCCCTCAGTCAAAGTTAGACCAAACACTTACCTCGATCCACAAGGCACTCACTGCTCAATATTATATTGAGATTCAATTAATTTTGAAAAACTGCTCCAATTTTTGTTTTTTTTTGCCAAAAATATATTCTATGAAATATTTTTTTTATATACAAATACAACTATGTAAGGTAATTTTTCTACTATAAGTTATTTGTTTGCTAAAAAGGAATTTCTGAAACCAAGGAATATTGGTTCTGTCATTATATAATGCTTATTAATTAAATAAAATACAAAATAAGAGGACAGTATATTTGCCACCGAGCAACAAATACGTAAAGCTAATTAAGATAATATAGCTCCATAATGGTATATGAGATATGTCGAACGAATTTTCTACTCCAGATTTCATGGTAGATGCATGTAAAATACATCTAATGTAATTAGCAATAACTATTCTTGCTAAAACATATAGAAGAACTAAAACAATTGACCAAACATATAGAGTAAATTTATATCTCCACAAAATCTCCAAATAAAGCACAACATATGTACATCCACTGTCGCCCTAAGTGTTTAAAAGTACGTGATGATTATAGCTACTTCCATTAATGAAATACTTAATTACTCCACAACTAAAATACATGCACTTTCAATAAAGAGTACAGGATGAACATCGTGGATCTCTTTGTTTCAGCATCTCATCAACCTTTAGAAAGTTATCAGTTAATACAAGGGCCAAAGAGAAATAGTGGAGTAGTATCTAAATAAACAAGAGATGCAATAATTAAACATGATGCATATAGCTAACTCTAATGAAACATTTTTATTGCTAACTTGTTGAAGTATATATAGAATAGTGATGAGGGTCATCAGATTTTTTAGTTTTTCCCGCCCCTTGATAATGATACATTAAAAACACTTAATTCCCAAGAAGAGCTATTAAGTTCACATCTGTAATTAGTGCCAAGAAAAAGGTGCATGCACCTTACTTATGTGATGTGTCAATGGCTAATTTATTGTACATTACAATTACGAATCTATTTGTTGTCTTGCTAATAGATAACTTACGATTCCTTATTCCACCGTAAATTTTGAAATACATATTCATATTTTATAGATGGAAGGTAAAAAGGCCATCCAACTATTAATGGGTATTTTAGTATTTTAACTTTTACTTTGTGGCTTATAATATACTAATAATATAGTATGATGATTATATAGTCATCCTCACAAAAAGAATTTTTCTTGTTCTGAATCCAACCTTATGCTTCATTAAAATATATAATTTTCATGGAAATGGTGGAGTCCGCCCGGCCCTTGCAGATGATCCGTTTTTGTTTGGTTTCTTAGTTCGATCGGTAGAACTCAGTGTTTAGTGGTAATTGGAGCGTGTATATATATTATATGTGCAAACTATAAGCATAAATAGAGTTATGTGTACATTTCCGAATTGATCATTTTATAGCTCACAATCCACAGTTAGCATTTAAATTATTTTTGATCCGGCTATATGAACTGAATTTGGCCCTATGATGTCAAAGCGAAAAGAAAAGATGCAAACCCTTAGAAGATGGAGAAAAAGGTACTACTCCTATATTAAAAAGACAGCCATCACTACTAACTGTCACTGAAGCTATCATTGCATGGATAAACCGAAGGAAGAGAACCACCAAAACTATGCACTATTAGAATTTAAACTTTATGAATCCTAAATTTTAGAATAGTAATATTATGTGTTAGTAAATTGGGTTCCGAATTTATTTATACATATTTACTAAATTTCTTGATATAAATACAAGATTTGAAGTAAAATTTCTGAATTACACCGAACTCGTACCTCACTAGATCTGATGCCAATTTTTAACGTGACCTAATAACAATGGATCACGAGGATTATTCGAAGAAGAGAGTGCCTTCTTCGACAACAACAATAACAATCTAGTAAAATCTCATCAGTGGAATTTGGGGAGGGTAGAGTGTACGCAGACCTTACCCTTACTCTAGAGGGGTAGGGAGGTTGTTTCTAGGAGACCCTCAGCTTAGATACAATGTGACAACAAAACCCAAAAAATAATCAACAACGTGAGAGACAATAAATAAATGGAAAAGCAGGAACACAAATATTATGCAAAGGTGTGAAATACAACATAAATTGATGGCAGTGCTAGACAAAACACTATCGTACTCGTCGGTACAAAAAGGGAAACTAGGACAAAGAGGAAAACCGCTCAACTACCCTTTAACCTACAACCCTGATGCTCGACCTCCGCCTTCCTATAAAAAGTCATGTCCTCGGAAATCTGGAGTTGCGCCATGTCCTGCCTGATCACCTCGCCCCAATACTTTTTGGACCGCTCTCTACCTCTTCTTGTACCTGTCAAAGCCAACCGCTCACACCTCCTAACCGGAGCATCTGTTTCTCCTCTGCACGGTGTCCGAACCATCTAACTATGAAAACCGCATCTTCATAGTTGTTTATTTATTTATTAAATTACCGAATTTGTTTCTCTTTGTCCATCTCCTGCATGTCTTTTCTGTCTATCATTAAAAGATAAGTGGATGGGGTACTTTACTGAGCTATCACCCGATTAATTGGACAAGTATTCAATCGATAATTCTTCGAAACTCAACTCACTGAATTAAACTTTGAGTGGATGTATCAAATCTGATTAGACAAGACCAGACCTTTTGTATCTAACTTTGAGCTAGACCCTAATTGGACAGATACGTGACTCCGGAACCAAAATGTGGTTCTTTTGAACTCAAACTATACAAATAGTTGGTAAAAAAAAATTACATTTTTATATATAGCGCCATAATATCTGGCACTATACAGTAACAGTAACGGCACCGTTAATGTATAGCGTCAGGTATTGTGGCGCTATACTGTAAAATCTGACACGCCCAGGTATAGCGCTACAATACCTGGCGCTATACATACATCATTAATGTATAGCGCCAGGTATAGTGGCGTTATACATACATATTCGGCCGGTACCCCCTATTAAATATATGAGTGTTAATACAAATTCAATACGCCAAAAATATACATAATTAACACAAATGAAAATTGAAGTTTACCACTCGTCTTGTGAATTATGGAAAGCAGGGTATAAATTATTTTCTCGCTGCTCATTCGCCGGCGGTGATAAGTTTAAATCAAGGAAAACTCTTTCATCTGGAACCTGTCCGGCAAAAACTGCTCCAGAATAACCACTCGATGACTGGGGGTTATCTCTACTACGCACAACCTCGTTTTTTGGAACGTCTTCGACCTTCACGTACATCTCCAACATTGTGATTACAAGAAATTCTCGGCATTCGTCCGGAGTCCTCAGAAAATTACTCAAAATGTTAAACTCCGAGTAAAAAGCAACCCCTTGCGGAGTGACGGAATACGGATATCTTCCGGTTACTTTAAGTATCACTGAACATTTCTTCACACTCAGTTTTTTGCATAACAACGATATCAATTTATCGTACTCTATTGTAAGTGGCAATTTAACATGACACTGAGCAGGTAAACTGTAGCCCACAGAGTTATTCTCCATCACAACCTCACCCCCCAATATAATGAAACTCTTATTCTACGCTCTTCAAACATAATGAAAAAATGCTGGAGAATTTAAGAACAATAAACGTTTCAACAAGAGTTAAAAAAAATTTGAATGAATTTCTATACAATCCTAACCTCTTTATATAGGAAATGGCTAGCCGAAAATTTTTTTATATATAGGTATAGCGCCCAAAAAGTTGGCACTATACGCTTTTGAATTATTGAAGTCAGAAATTATTGGTGGGGCAAGGAAAAAGAAGTATAGCGCCACTATACCTGGCGCTATACATTAATGATGTATGTATAGCGCCAGGTATTGTGGCGTTATACTTGGGCGTGTCAGATTTTACAGTATAGCGCCACAATACCTGGCGCTATACATTAACGGTGCCGTTACTGTTACTGTATAGCGCCAGGTATTATGGCGCTATATATAAAAATATAATTTTTTTTACCACCAATTTGTGTAGTTTGAGTTTAAAAGAACCACATTTTGGTTCCGGACAAGGGTCCAACATGTGTGATTATTTGATGAAGAATTAAGTTGTACACGTGTCACCATCAACCAAAAGATTTTTGGACTGTTTCATGTATCTTTCTACTGATTTCCCAAAAAAGGAAAAAAGAGATTCAAACAACAAACGTTACATTTGAAGAAATTACAAAGGTAAAAACATCTCCACATGTAATATGTTCAAAACATTAGATAGATCATAAGGTAATGGCCAGTGGGTCCAATAATATTTAGAAGAAAAAAGTGAAGAAGTTTAAGACTATCATTTTATAAAAGCCAACTACAGTTAACTGTTTATAGTAAGCATGGATTTAATACCTAAAAATTATTGCAAGTAATTAACTTGCTACGAACAATTAAACGACACTAATTAATTATACAATACCGGAAACAACCTCTCTACCTCCTCAGATAGGGATAAGGTCTGTGTACACATTACCCTTCAGATCTCACTTGTAGAATTATACCGGATATGTTGATGTTGTTGTTGTTGTTGTAATTTATACTATACATAACTTACTGTAATTCATAAAGTACTTACATCATGAGAGTTAACTAATAAGAAAAGTAATATATCACTACTAGAAATTAGGTAATTTCCGTCCAAGGCTTTCCAACCGAAATCGATCGGAAATAAGAGTATTTGGTCGCAAAAGTCAACAAAAATTGCATGCCAGCAAAAAAATAAAATTTCCGACCGAAATTGGTCAAATATTTGGTCATACTTGCATATTATGTACAAAAATAATTATTTATTAAAAATTTACAAAAATTTCCGATCGAATTCGGTCGGAAATTAGTCAACTATTTGGTCATATGTACAAAAATAATTATTTATTAAAAATTTACCAAATTTCCTACCGAGTGGTCAACTATTCAGCCTCCCTTGTATATAATGTACAAAAATAATTATTTATTAAAAATTTACCAAATTTCTGACCGAATTCGGTCGGATATTGGTCAAATAATTGGTCATACTTCTATATAATGTAAAAAATAATTATTTATTAATTTTTTTTTCAAATTTCCGACCGAATTCGGTCGGAAAATTTGATATTTTTTGTTTCCCGCCCAAGACAAAAATTATATATATTTATTTAACCAACCAAAATAATTATAATTCAATATTTCCGACCGAATTCGGTTGAAAAAATACTTTTATACAAATTTAAATATAAATTTAATAATATTTATGTGTGTAAATAATAAAGAGGGTTTAAATAAATAATATTTAATACTTATATATGTATAGATATATAGTATAATGTAGTATATATACTAAGTTTGACAGACAGTCGGTCCGCAATTTCCGAACGAAATCGGTCGGAAATTGATAATTTCCGACCAAATTCCGACCGATTTTAATTGGACGGGAAAATGTTGGTCCCAAGCGTCAGAATGATGGTCGCAAACGTATATCAAACTTTATGAAAGTATATATATATACCGAGATGGTATCTTACGTGGAAAGACAGGTCTTTTCCTCCTACGTGCATGAGTTTTTGTGGGTTTGGCAGAAGAAATGCAAGTAACAATGAAGAAATACCTCAGTGGCGAGAAGAAAAAAGATTGTGCAAATGGACAAGAAACTAATTAATCTTCGATTTCAAAGCCATTTTGTCTGTCGTAGTCTCACGTCTCCAGATATGAGTGAAAGGTCCTAATTAATCCAGTGCTTATCTTCACTATAACGTGAGGACATAGAGAAACTGGCGCACTTAGAAAACATATCCCCCCCAAAAGGAAAGCCACTAAGGCAACTTCCAATTATCTCTTCACTAACAAGTTCTTTTATTTTGTTTGATGTTATTTGAAGGTGAGCTTTGGAGCAACAGTATTACACTAATATTAGAATAGGCTGCCTACATTACACCCATTGGAACGCTAGTGTCAGAATAGCTGCCTACGTTATACCCATAGGAATGCGGCCTTCTCGCATCCTGCTTGAACGTGGGATGCCTAGTGTACCGGGTTGCTCTCTAATTATTCTTTGGTGCTACTTTTTGGGGTTGGTTTAAGACTATAAGTCAAAGCTAGACAGCACTTTTTCCCCCTTTTTTGTGCTTTCATTGACTATCATGGATTTTCTGTGACATGAAGTGTAAATATTCATGCATGTTGCCCTAATAAATCACTTTACGGGGTTAGAACTCTGTCACCTCTCCCAACTTCTTCAAATGTTTAGTAATGAAGAAGACAACTGCAAAATCCATTTTGCTGTTGGAAATGAGTAGCTTGGAAATGAGTCAAAGCTACGTTGGAGTAACATGCTACACCGAGGGCCTGTGCACCCCGGGAATAGTCGGGGCTCGAAGAGACTCGAATACCCGGTGCAAATAAAAAAAAAAGCCATGATTTGACTAAGAGAAAAGGAGAACATAGTGATAAATAGAAATGTTTAAGGATTTGTTGCAGTCTACATCCTACTCCTAAAGGCATCACTAGAGATGAATGCAAAGAAAGCTAAAAGCAACTCGCATCAACAAGATAAGAACACTTCCACAAACAATCTCAATCAACCTTTACAGGGGAAAATGAAAGGACGAAACCAGAGTATATTCTAACAAAACCAGCATTTTGATTTCAACTTATCCTAACTAAGTTAATAATAGAAAAAGGCACACGTGGTAGAAGTGCCAATATAAGCTAAAAGGCACATGTGCATCATGCATACAGAGATATGCATTTCTAGCATAGTACTATGATTAATGTCTCGCAGTTTTAGAGTGTATGGCAGATCAAAGTATCACTATCCTTTACATCTTTGAGTATTGAAGTACACTAAGACACTCAGCAGTTTAACTGCTGAAAAATAAAAAGTATACATTGGTACAACAATCTATATACTACAACTGATGCTGGGATCAAAATCTCGAGTACATACATAATTTTCGTCCTCCCTTTAAACCACTATTGACCTATTGTAACCAATTGATGCAAAAAAAGGCCATTTCCTTCAGCTAAAACCTGAGACAACTAACACGTCACTAGCTACTAGTTGTAAAGCCAAGCAGTGGCAAACTAAGTTACGTTTTCCTGTATTACATGTAAGCAGCTAATTGAGGAGGAACAAAAACTTGGCCTGAGATTGCTTAAAGGGCTCCTCCTCGAACCCATCGAGCTGAACCTCCCTTTGCTGCACTAGAAAGATAATCACCAACATTAGCTACGAATAGAGGATCCCTCTCCTCAAATGTTATTTCATCAACATTATTCCCAGACAAATTTTTCTGATCTGTACATTCCAGTTCTTTCGTCAAATCTTCCATTGTCTTCTTCAAAGTGGCTTTGTTCACCTTCCCAGCCTCACCCATTGAGACACCAACCATAGTAATCTTTGGAAGCAAAGGTGATGGATGTAGTTCTCTGTATTCCCTGTCAGTATTAACAATTAAAATTTCAGTTTCTTTTCCACAAGGACTATTAATCTTAAGATGGCATGTTATTTTCATAAAACCAATAAACTGAATGGGACCTTTTATCTTGTATTATCTGCTGCTTCTGTCCTTTACTCCATGCAGGACTCAACCAACCCCCAAAAGGGAGCCGCAGATCCAGCCCTAGTTGTTTTTTATTAGAGACATCATCTGCTTCCTCGACTGCTGAACTGCTGATGCACTGTAGTTGGTTATCATTAGCCTCCAACTGAGAATTATTAACAAAACTGGAAATCCTGCATGCTCTCTGGAAAGAAGCTGCGCTCCTGCAATATCAGAGAAAATGTTGCGATTGAGATATTGCATCAAATGTTTTTACCATCCAAATCTTTGCTTACAGCTTGGAGAATTCTGAGATACCAAGATCTAGCCGCTGACAATGTGACATAAAATAGATGAATATCATCAGTGTTGAAAGATTTTAAGCTATGAACCATGTGAAAAGAACACTTCTCCCTCCAAAGAAACTCTTGAAAATGGATAACTTACCTCTTTTCAAATGAGTCAACCATGTAAGGAAACTTAGGTTGAATTCCTGTTGCTTTTCGTAACCACCTATTCCCTAGAAGAACTTTATCGACAGCATGTAGAAGATGAATTTCAGCAGCTTTTGATATTACACTCAAAGGTATCGCTGGTTGACCCACTTCATCGAGCACATCCTGAACCTGTCAATCATTTACCAATGGGTTAGTGATATTTTGCATTATCCACAGCACAACTAAACAAACGAATTGCTAAAACCAATAAAAGAATAAAAAGCAGGAAAAGAGAAGGAACCAAAATTGCTGGTGTACTTTGATCATGGGCTATAGCCACTCATAAAATGACCACAATGGTGGTTGACAGCTTTCCCTACCCTCATATCCATGTAAACGAAATTCAACTCATTCTATTGTCCATCTCTCTCCACCCCCAACCCAAAGGAAAACCACCTTAGAAAATATATCACGATCCTCATTTCTTAAGTTTTATTCATCACTATCTCTTTTGCCCCGAACACATACTTTCGAGCCTGACCAGTTTAGTACCTCAGGAGGCTCCCACATACTATCTCCCATCTCTTCAATTACTTCGGAAGCCAAATTATCATCAAAAACATCCCTTCGGCGTTGGACGTGTCGTGTTTGAATCAGCGAATGGAAATGTTGGTCAACAGATTCTTCAAGAATGTTATCTAACATGTTTTTGTCAAAGAAGTAAGGAGTATACCTGATAAGAAGACGAACAAATACATATAAGATAACAGGGAGAAAAGACAGAAGTAAAGACTGAAGCAGCCACAAATAGATTTTCAGAATAGTCAGTTGATAAGGCGGTACGGACAAAAGGTGAACTGGAGAGTCCGCCATAGAAGTTAAAATATATTTATAAAAAAAAAGGGGAGGACTGAATAGTCTAAATTCCATTCACAAGCTTTGCCATTTACTTCAAGACTGCTTATATTACAACTGTTTCATCCACATTTCAGTTAGTCTGACAACCTACAGAAATAAGTGATGAAGCAGATGGTTTATTTATTGATAAGAAAAGAAGATGGTTTATCCGAGGGTTTTTACACATCAGTCAATCACCTCATTCTTGAAAGTGTGTTGACTTGATATTCTGCCCGTTATTGTTTACTAACGACTAGATAAAATGTGGTTACAGCAAACCTTATCTACATCGAGTTAGTTTATGGAACATCATTATCATTATACTTAATATTAAATTGAATGTCTTGTAACTCTACAAGCTTCCGCATTGGTCAATTCCTTTGATAAGAGATCAGATATTTCCTATATTCTTATGAGGATATAGTCACGATTAAGTTATTTGCTCAATGTTAATCTGGGCTATAAATCATGATCCTCTGATTCTCAGCATTCATTACTGCTGGATCACAGAAGTCAGAAGGCTACACATTCAGATCCCTGTTTGACATTACGCGGACTTTTGTCTTTCATATCTGGCCTTCTTTACAGAAGGGCCAAGAAAAGCACCTAAAAAATGAGCACATTTAAAGACGTATACAGGAATTTTATAATGTACAAATTACGGACGAAGAGATTGAGTTCTTAGTTATAAATAGCTCCCCTAATAAATTAGAATCCTTCTCTTTTTCTCCTTTCCTTTAGGAAACAAGAGAGGTGATGCAAATGTTTGCTGAATATAATCATATTAAATGGTTTCTTTCATGAGGAACATTCAATCAAAGCAACTTGTGATGCTGCAGAAGTAAGACTCCTGAAAATGAGAATTAATTCTAAAAAGTGAACACCATGCAGAGATTGTGTATCACCATAAAGCTGGCCAATATTTAGGTTTCCATTCAATGACAATTTCATCTATCACATATTAATAAATTACCTCTCATTCTTAGGTTCTCCCAAAATAAACTCCATCATCCCTAAAGGAAAGCTTTAGAAAAAGTTTTGCACAATAAAGAGTAACATGTAGAATCCACCTTTAATCTGTTCATTTTTCTTCAAAAGTCAAAAGGTCGTCATATGACTCCACATCTTCCATAAGAGAATATTGATAATTCACACATTCAAAAAGATCAGTCCAATACAGAATATCATAACAACGAATAGGAATGAAACGGCTATAGCTCCTATACGAACTATTAGTAAGATTATACCGAAGAAGCTGAAACCTACCCATACACTCCATGTATTTTAATAACCACACATCAAATTAAATATTCAATTGGGCCAAAAAGAGTGTTATATTGAAGTTTTCACAAAGCAAAGATGGGGATTTTTGAGCCACTTCACTGATCAGAAAACAAACAACCATGCATAAAGCAGATAAATATACCATTTTATACCATCTGTAGTTGCTATAGCAATATCTAAGTTTTGAGCACTGAAAACAGGAACACCGTCCACCTTTTTCCTTCCATCAGACTGTGGCATAGCCTTAAGCAGCTTGTTGGCTTCCTTGACCTGAATGTGCACCAAATATTTGTAGAGATTTTAAGATGATAAATAAATAACTTTAACAGCTGCTTTCCAGAATTAAATCAAGATCTCAAAACAGGATCAAACCTGTTTCTCATTCGGAACAAATTGGAACAAGTGTGGTTTTTCCTGACAGAAAATTAATATGGTGTTAAAAAAATTCCTGGAAGATGAAAACATCATGAAGTTTCCAATAAGAAGGGGCAACAGAATCCCAGAACACGGCAAATGTACTATCAATAGTTTTCAGGTGGAAGGGAATCCTTAAACTCTAACAGGTATCATTTTCCTCAAAACTGTCTTAAACAATCAGAACTTGCAAGTTCACATCTCTCTTTCTAGTTGCTACACAACCCACAAACTACAGTGCCCTGATTAGAACCTTACTAATCTGGACACTGTAGGAGATGGGGTTGGTCCTGTTTCCTAATCCTATATGTATATTTTGTTCCTAAAAATATTGTTCCTTCATACATAGTTGGGTATCATTTTGGAATTGGACATCGTTGATATCTTATAGCTTAGCATAAATGTTTTGACCTATAAGAAATAAATTCAAATGCCTCATCATTAACCACTTAAGCTTTTAGATGAGTATTCGCATAGCTGGTACTAGAGCAGGCAGAAATCCAGCATCTGATTTTTTATTATCACATATCAATAAAATATTTCTTCGTGCTTGGCCAGAGAAAGATTCACACATGAGGGACGTCTTGCAGACCTATAATATAAAAATAAATTGTTCCCTTTTTAATAGTTTAAGTTATAATTCAATGATAGAGGGAAAAAAACATATTTAAGTTAAACCAAAAAATATATATAAAACTTATATATAACTTCTGTGGGTCGTTTGGAGAGAAAGAACTTGAGAGCTTTTGACGGGCATCATGCGGTAGAGTTGAATTTGGTACAATTGAGGAGTAGCCTCTTATTCTTGTTTCTTTTTGGTGCACCCATGAAGTTCCTTTATGTATAAAAATTTGAGTGTCGTTTGTAGAAAAACATATCATTGTGTAGGTTTTTCTACTTTTAGCATACTTCTCATATGCGGGTTTCTCTTTGCCCATTCAACTAAATAAAATTAATTATTTTATCAAAAAGAATATAAGAATATCTATAAATACCTACACATTTATCACTAAACTGTGTTCAATACTATAAGCTCTATAAAATATGTAGTCATGCAAGTTCGGAAAAAAAAAATGCACAGCACAAGAGAATGCATCAAGAGATGAGTAAATCCGAAATTCAATTAGTTTGATTAAATGCAAAGTAATTTTTTTAAAAAAATACTATATAGAGGAGGGTAGGGGAAGGGGAAACCGGGAGGGGATTACAAGGTGGGAAATCAAACCCTATATGCAAAGTAGGTTAACTCAATCTACATCATTCTCAAGCTAGGCCATAAAGCAGGACTAGATCCAATGTGATCCTAATCTCAGATTTCCCAAACAAATTGTGATGCTTCTCTCCAGCTCCATGTTCAAGATCAGTTTGATTCCTCTACAAGTTCTCGTTGTTGGCTCAACCTATCTTTCCTAAATATGAACTCGTCATAAAGAGTCTATCTTCCTTAATTCCTACATATAATCCCCCACCCCCTACAAAACCAAAACTTCTTTCTCTTTGTTTTTTATCTTTATTTTCATTTAAATGCAGTTTTGATGATAAATATTTGCTTTCTTTGTGGTTTGACATTTGCTAGACTACAACAACAACAATCCAGTAAAATCCCACAGGTGAGGGATCTAGGGAGGGTAGTGTATGCGCAGACCTTACCCCTACCTCGATGGAGTAGAGAGGGCATCTGCTAGACTATGCTGTATAATTATCTCATCTTTAGATACTGATTGAGATATGATCAGAAACATAAAAAGTTGAAAAAATATCCTATTAGAATAGGGTAGTCAAGTAAGCACCAACTATCCACTTAGCTAGTCTGTGCACCTTTCAATAAAAACAGGCAGTAAAACTCTGTAAAGTTATCTAGTTCAACTTCAAAACAAGAGAAAATGCATAATATTCATAATTTCCACCAAGAAAGTACCTTAAAATGCTCATATGCTAAATCAAGACGGCATGCGCCCACCACTCCACTAGGAATATTCAGCTTTTTTACATAAGAAACTGGAAAAACAAAAAATCCAGCATGTGAGAGATTTATAAAACAACTATCAAACAAGATATGAGGAACTTCCCCATCAAGGAGTTATTCAGTTTGAGGGAGAAACAAACAAAAGCACTCCACTTACATGAACTCATTCAGATAATTTTCTTATTTTGTCTTTGTTTTTGTTTGAGATAAACAAAAGAAAGAGTTCCACAAGAACCAAGGTTTAAAATGATATTTTCCATGTGAACATGAATCATTAGTGGATTGTCATATTTCTCAACAGTCTAACCAACAAAAACAAAAGAAAAGAAGTGAGAGGGAGGATGCAAGCTGAGGTCCTAAAATTCAAAGAGCCAATGACTATAATAGTAATAAATCTCTTAGTACTTTAAAACATATTAATGGGTCTCTATCCATTTCCTGGGAGAGTGGAGACATCACATGATAAACAGAAAATCTAAGTGGTTCAAATAAGACCTGCATCACCGAGATCCATGAAGAATCGAAATACAGGACCATTCCTTTCGCTCTTAGTAACTGCTGCAAACATTTTCTTTAGCCATTCAGGTGTCCTGGATATCACAAAATTAATCTTATGAATGACACAAAATATTCAAAATACAAACTTTTGGAACTATTCACTAGTATGAAAAGATACAATGAAGATAAGATAGTAATTCAAAAGATCAGAACACTTCGTGTAAGTAAATGTTATCAATATACTGACCAGCTAAGGCATTTGTTTGCCAATGACAACCAATTCCACTAAAACTTCAGACATACCAAATAAGATATGTTTTCCAGATGCACACTCAGGTCTTAGGACCAAAATGAGCAAAAGTAGTTTATCTCAACCCAAAAATGAAAGATCAAAAACAAAGATAAGACACATCTTGCTTCATCATTTATATTTATCTTTCATGGAAACAGCATATTGGAGAGAAAAACAATAATGCTTTCTAACGCACAGCTGCATATCAAAGGGGAATTGCCATACAGGATTATCCACGAAGCATCTGTCCATAATACTAAAGACTCTATCAATCATTAGACTCCTAGTTTTATGCAAGATGCTTGCAAAAGTGAAAGAGACAGCTATTTAACTTTTTTTATAAGGCTGTTTAACATGAATTTGCACACAAAATAAAACTATTTAACATGTAACTTTGTACTTCCTGGTGAAAGTTTTCCTAAAATATTTCACTGGTGTGTATTTCATTGATATTTTTTCCACTAAACATGTTTTAAATTGAGAGGGTAAACATTCTTCCTCTCTTGATGACCAACGATAAACTGGTACGAGGAACTTATTCGGAGAAAAGCTAGTCAGACTGTCAGAGGAGAGGCACAGACAAGCAACAATGGCTTTTCAGCCTTATCGGTTCTTACCCGTAATCTTGGCGACCTCTATGAAATGCAATAGTTTTGTTGCCTTTACGTGATATGAGAGATTCTATTTTCAAGCCTCTACACTCGATTATGCTATGAGTAATTCAAAGTTTAATCGGGAAAGCAAAGTAGACTTCGTGCTAAGTTAAAAGTATAACTCCACTAGTTTTCCTAATCGTTTAGAAGTCTTAGCTGCTTTACTGACTAGCAATGCCCCTATTATTCAGTCATTTCCTCAATAATAAAAGGTCTTTAAAAAATCTAGACTTATTTATGCAATCTTACAGACCTCTGACGAATTCAAAACTCAACCAAGTGACTTCTTCTGAATAAGCTGATTATTGACACAACGGATATACGCTCATACTACAGCTTCTAAAGCTTTATTCATGTTTCAGAGCTTTTAGTAACAAGAACATCTTCTGATCTTCTTCATTTTCTTTC